>NW_011888820.1:10497694-10512174 GCF_000151845.1 Pteropus vampyrus | reverse complement strand
ATTTGATTAACTCTTTATTGGAAAAAAAGCAGGACAGTTTTGGTGCTGTAAAATGCCTCCACCAGAGATGATACTAGTAAAACTCAGGTGGTCCCACTGAGAGCTGCTGTCTCAGAAGAACAAGATTGTCTGAAGGTGGTTGTTCACAGAAAGGGGAGCAGGAAAACAACCACATATGCTCTTTTGGACCTTCTATCTTTCTGAGTGACTCAATCCTGGGAGTCACAGAGATAAGTAACCTCTTGGTCTCGGCTAGAGAAAGCTTCCCTCTTTTATTTTGACCAGCCCTCTACTAACCAGGTCACTGCACCCTGTATTCATGGCTTCACAAAAGCCCTGCTTTCATTCTAATTGGAGGCTGATCTCTATTCAGGACCTCTGTTGTTGATGACCAGCAAATAAAAGGAAAGGGATCTGATGTTGGCTGGGCCAGGATAGGCAGAACTGTGCCGTGGAAGCCTCTTAGTCTCAAAATTGGGCACTTGCCTAGCCCACGCATTGCCCCTTGCTTCTACAGTTCCTAGATTCTCCTAGCTTTAGGTCTCTGAAAAATGTTAATCCTTCTGTTTGTTAGTGAGGTTGTGACCCATCTATATAATCTCGTATTAAATCTTGGGGATTTAAAATACTGTGTTACATAGCAGAGGCAGTATATATAAATAGGCTGGCCTTTTGATGCAGGGAAAACTGTACCCTGCAAGCAGCCACTTTTTTTTTTTTTTGGTATATATAATTTATCTGTCTTTAAAATTTTAGAGTTAACTGAGATTTTACAGGCTATTCTTTCCAGTCATCCATTTTACAAATGATAAAATGAAGATTCAGAGATAGCAACTGATATGATGCCCAACTACCCATCCTGATTTACCCTGGGCCGCAAAGCTTTTGATGCTAAAATTGGAAAATTGGAATATCTCGGTCACCCCAACAAACAATTAACTAACTCAAAGTTTCATAGCAGTTATTGATATATTACAGACTGAAATCCATGCTTTCTGACTTCCAGAATAGTCTTTTCTCTTATAGCATAGTGCAATAAAAGTATTTCCTCATTCGAGCAGCATATTAAGATTCTAGAATAGTGTAATATCAGTTTAACTTTATGTTCTAGGATATTTTCGAAAGTTTCTCCAACTTCTGATTTATGCTATTTATCCCTAAGAACTCAGCATTAGCACATAAAATTTTAACCTAATTTAAACTTACTAAGGCTAGTAAGCTATTTCTGTCTTCACTGGATAGAGAAAAAAATCAATAAAGTATATTGAGGATAGCCAAAGAAAGCATGTGTTTTGGAAATTCATTTGGAGCCATAGTTATTGGATCTAAAATATATGAAGCTTAGATAAAAGGCATAAGGCAATGGATAAGAATTCTATTCCATTCTATTAATAAAAATTGGGACAATTAACCCAATTACTATTATTAACAGTCTTTTAGCTCAAATTCTTGTGGATGTAGCTATAAACCAATGAAGTCAATTGATACTTCACTAATTTATAGGCACACCTTGTGGATCCTTGTGGTAAGGGAGAAATTCTTAAAAACCCAGGTTTATAAAACTTGCTGAATCTGTGTGAAGGCAAACCTTTTATACGCTTCTTTAATATTGGTGATTGTTGGATTCTTCTTAATCACTATTTTCTTCTCATGCTACACGCTGTCTGGGGGCAAACTCATCCTCACTCGTGACGTCAGCTAGTGTTTTATAACAGGGTGAGCAAACGTACTGTATGTCTGCTATCTCCACTCGCCTTGGTTTGTCCTCATACTCATTACTGCTCAACTTTAACTTGACTTCTGAATACATGTTTTCAATCTAATATCACAGACTGATCAAAATGATTAATCAATCTCGGACCCAGATTAACCTCAAATTTACATATCTCATCCAGATTTCCTCCAAGCTTTGTATCTGAATATCTGACAGCCCATTTCTACTTAGATGACTTAAGAGTACCTCAATTTCAACATATCCAAACAAAAATCCTCACTTTTACCCCGAAACCTCCTTCTCCTCTGTCTTCCTTATACTTACCATCCAATTAGTTAGTTAAGAAGAATCCAACAGATCACCAAAGCCTGTGCTTTATTTGTTCTTGAATCTTTTCTTGACACCTGGTACATTTTACCCCTACTGTCTCTGCCTTATTTGGGTTCTTGCAAAGCCTGCGTGCTGGTATCTGTGACTTCACTGTCCTTTCTTCCTTCTACATTGCTCTAAGAGGGATTTCTCTCAAAACCACAAATCTTACCATGTTATTCCTCTCTTTACAAATCACTACAGCAGCTCCCTCATGGCTTTCGAAATGCATTTCAAGTCTCTTAGCTCAGCTTATAAGACCCTTTTCATTTGTCTGTGACTACCTTTCCAGTGGTGCTGCCTTCTTTCCTGTTTTTTTTTTTTTGTATTTGCTGAAGATTTCACAAATTTGTCTTTCAAAAGGACAACATTAGTGTGTTTTAGTAACCAAATCTTTATTTACTAATTTTTTTGTTTTCTATTTTTTTAATTAAAATTATTGGGGTGACATTGGTTAATAAAATCAAATAGATTTCAAGTGTACTACTCAATAATATGTTATATATATATTGCATTGGGTTTTCTGTTTTATAACTATCTTCTTTTACTTCTGATTCCTTTGTATTTTTTTCTTTATTAACTTTTTAAATTTGATACTTAGATAATTTATTTTCAATTTCAATTTCAATGTTCTCTTATAAATCTTCTTAAGCCTCTGGATTTTCTTCTGCGTATTCCTTTGGCCACATCCTATAGGTCATGTTCTTCTTGTCATTCAGCTCTAAGTTGTTTATATTTTTCGTTTTTAATTTTATTTATTCAGAATCTATTACATAAAGATGCTTAACGATTTTCAAGTAAATTGATTATTTTTCTCTTGTTAATTTTTTATGCATTAGAGTTAGAAAAATGTGGCTGAAATAAATTTTTCATTTTGAAATTAATGAGCATTTGTGTATGTGGATGTGTCAACTAATACACAGCCAATTTTTGTAAATAGTCCATGGAGCTAGAAAAGAATGTGTATTCTCCTACTGCTAAGTATATTATTCTCTCCACATATATTAAATGAAACACATTTATTGTGACATTCAGATATTCTTTTAGAAAGAGTTTTTTCAGTGGTACCTTTTTTGACTAAGTGCAGGCTCCCCAAATATTTCTCTTGTTCTTTTCTTCCAGTTAGAGTTTGACTAGGACAGAATTCGAGGTTCAGAATGGCTTTTAAAATTGTGATGATATTGTTTCCTTTTAGGAATCCTACTTACGGATAAATTCAATGTTAATCTGATGTTTCCTTACTGGTACACTTTTTGTCTTTCTGAAGTGTTTTAGGATAATCTCTTTATTGTTTGGGTTCTGAAATCTCACCGGGATGAGCCTACTGTTTTGTTATTTAATTTGGTGTTTTTCTTCTGAAGATCAGATAAGAGCCTTTTTCTCTATTATTTTTATTATTTCTTCCCCTCCGTCCTCTCTCTTCTGTTTTTCTTTTCTTTTCTTTTTTAATTCCTACTAAATGGATGGTTATTCTTCCAGATCTTTTCCTCATGTTTTTTAGATTTTCCCCAACATTTTTCACGTCTTCTGCTTTCTGCACTACATGGTAGAAGAATCATTCATCTTTGTCTTCCTGCTGACTATTTGACTCTTCAGCCATGTGTATCTTGCTATTTGGGCCATCATTTTTTAAAAAATTTTATTTATTTATTTTTTAAATTTTCTTTTATTAGTTTCAAGTATACAGTTCATTGGTTAGACATTTATATAACAATTGTTTATAAAACAATCCCCCTAATTGCTCTTTTTCTCCTCTGGGTCTCCACCTAGCCAATACATTAATGCCAACTGCATTCCTTATGCCATGCTCCCCAACCCCGTGACCATCTATCAACTGCTAATTTGTACTTCTTTAACCCTTCACCCAATCATATTTTGATCATATTTTTAACTTTAATTTTTCATTGCAATCTATTCTTTTCTTTTGAACACAATCCCCTTCCAATCAATTTGAAGAAATTGTTAACTTTGCAGTTTTATTTAATTTCTTATGTTTCTATCATTTTATAGTTTTCTCTCATTTGCTGCGATTCCATCATTTTCCCAGGGTTTAATTCTTCTACTTGTTGTGTTTAGAACTCTGATATTATTTTTTAAAATTACATTTGATGTTTTTCTGTTGGTTTTCCTCAAATATTTAGACATTCTAGGTATCTGTTCTCTGCTGTAGATGTGATTCCTAGCCAAAATGAACAACACTATTCATGTAATACCAGAACAGGTTCTGATCACAGGAGCTGGGCCCTGGCAGTTTGTGGGGGAAAGTGCGTCAGGAGTCCCAGTCCCTTCAGTAAGCACAGGCTGTCCAAAACACTTGCTCGGCTTCTCCAGTTCCAGCCCCTCTGGAATTTCCTAAGCCTCAACTCCCATTTTACAGAGCTGCCTTCATGGTTTGACTCTGCAGACCAATTAAGAGTCTGTAGCTCTAAGTAACCACTCCCTTCAGAACAACAGGGATGTGAGTGGATACTGATGTAAATGTTTTGTCACCCCGAATGAATCACCTCGCTGTCTTCATTCTGCTCTTTCCCCTAGTTTTTGCAATTTGGCTTGTTTGGGGCACAGCTGGGAAAATATACCGTATTTGACTTTCTATTTCTTCTGTATGAGGTTGTGACTTCCTTAGCTCTTTTAGGTTTTACTTTCAATCTGCTCTGAACAGCTATATGTCCTCCAGAAATTCAGTTACTGGCACCTCTTTCAAATTTACCACTCTGCTAAGATTTATTCTTTTTATATGTATATATGCTTTTCTGTCATTTTAGTGGGATTTTTTTTTTTTTCCTGAGGGTAAACCTTCTATTCAGTTAGCAACTAGAAAGTCCACTCTTTGTTTAAGCCTTCAATGTGTAACCAGGACTTTTCAATTTCATCGTTCCCTCTGCTGAAGAATTTAGAACAAATGTCTTAAAGGCAGGTCAGAGGTACTCTGGGCTATGCCCAAAAGGCTCTTCTCTGGTCATGATCCATCAGTCTCTCGCTAAGGCACATTTTACATGTTCTCTTCCTCAGGGTGAAAACTGGGAGATCTCTTTATTTCACCTTTTAGAGAATATAATCACGAAGGTTCAAATTTAGAACACATCTCCAAATCTACTTTACATTTATCTAAGAAAGTTTTAATACCTTCATACAACAAGGATGTTTATCTTTTCATCTCGTTTTCTGAGGTGGTTACACAAATTTGGTCTCTTTGAATTCACTTATGTTTGTGGAGCACTTTTTACTTTACCTAGAATTTCACACTGATATTTAATTTGAGCCTCTTGACAAAGATTCTCAGTAGGTATGGTATATTATCCCAATGTAGCACATGATTCAGAGAGATTATTTGCCAAATGGTACAAATGAAATATCAAACCCTGAAATTTTATCTCTGAGTACGTCTCATGTGGCTTTCTTTAATGACTGAGGTGAGCCAGTATCCTCAGATAAAAACCGATTTTAAATCTAGATGTGTATCCCTCAGGCTAGACAAGAATTAAACTAGACTATAGGGGTTGTATTCAGTATTTACTGAAAAAAAAAAAATGTGCCTGATAGTGACAGATTTTTATATCATTTTAAAAAGTCATAAAATTAATTACTTCTTTAAAAAGCTCCCCTGAGAAAAATAATTCTAAGCATGATTATAGAAATTATTGCTTTAAGATGCTTGATCATCTGCATTAACTCCATATTTCTGTCAAGGTTCCCTTTATTGGGAGAATCAGTTATCTTTTGTTGTTTTTAAAAGCATCCTCTCTCCAAGCTCAGTGGCTTAAAACAACCACCATTTATTATTGCTCCCAAGTCTATCAGTCAGCTGGGCAGTTTTGCTGATCTGCCCAGGCTGGGCTGATCTCAGCTGGGCTCCCTCAACTATCTGTGTTCAGCTTGAGTATTGATTGGGAGCTGGCTACTCTATTCATGTGTCTGATGGTTGACTGGCTGGCTGTTGGCTGGAGCAGTGTCTTTCATCATCCAGCAGGTCAACCCAAGTTTGTTCATGTGGTAGCATCAGAGTTCTGAGGAGTGAATGAAAGCTCACCAGACCTCTTGAGTCCTAGGATTAGAACTGGCAACATTTCACATTCGCTATATTTGTTGGTCAAAATAAGTCAGAAGGCCAGTCCAGCTACAAAGGGTAGAGAGCGGCAAAGTCATATTTGAAGGAGCGTGGATGCAGAGAGGAGAATAATTGGCCTCATTTTTGCAAACAATCTGCCAAATCCGTTTGTTGCTCCAAACCTCAGCTGCTGTGTGTTAGCTGCTAAAGGCTCACAGGTGCATCCCCATCCTGGTGAATTATCCTCAGCCGAAGGGGGCTGCCTTGTCCTAAGACTATGCCCCATCTTTGATGTGAGGGGAAGGAGATGCAGTTTACAGCAAATGACTGATGGACATGGCCTTTTGGCCAGCCCTCTTGTCTCAAGGGGTCAAGCTCCAGAGCCTCCCTGCGGATCAAGGCAAGTTTAGACCTAATCTGAGACCATACCTTTGTTCTGCTTTTACCATTCCCCGCTCTCTCTTTCCTTGCCCCTTCACCTGTTTTTCCCGAAGGTCACTCTCAGTAATCCACAGGTCCCAATTCCCTGATGCAGGCCCTACACCCAGGAATCCCTACTAAGAAGCATGTTTTAGGATGATATGATATTAAAAGATAGCAGACACTTAGTCATTAGTACGTATTTATAAGCATAGTAGCATATTTTTAGCTTAGTTGCAGTTTCTGTGAGATTTCAAAATGCTATTTTACACTTCAGTAAAAATAACAATGACTAATGTTTACTGAGTGCTTACCATGTATTAGGCTCTGTGTTCAATATGTAACATATATGATCTCATTTAATCCTCACCATGACCATATGAGGTAGCTATTGTTTTCAGTTTATATACTTTTAGTGTTTTCTAAATCATTTCATGTTTGGGATTTTGTTCTATTATTCTTTAGCAACAAAAGACTTCTGAGCCTGCATAAAAATAACCTTTGACACATGGCAAAAGGAAACATCTGATAAATGTCATAGACAAGACAACTTGACCTTCCTTCAACATGGAAAATCAGGCCTCTCTGGGTTTGTCATTGAACAAACATTGTCAAAGTATTGATAGAGAAACCTAATGGCTGAGGAAAATTCCAGTTCCAAACACTAAATCTTTTCAATGAAGTTAGTTGGTCAGTTTGGTGTGCAATTTTGGTTACAAAGTATCACAAAATAGGAAAGTCATTTACATGTGTATAAAACAAGTGTTGTGAACATAACAGGAAGACGAGAAATGAGTCAATAGCAACTGTTTAAATCAGTGAATCCCTCATTTCAGTAGCTGAACCAGGAAATAGGAAATCTTATAAAGGGAGGGTCAAGGAAAAGCCATCAATTCTTTGTTAGGTGTGCAGCAACACTTTGTCTTTTTCAATTTAGGTGGAAATGGCCTCAGACTCCAAGGGAAAATCCAGACAGGAAGACCAGATAAGACTGTTTGTCGTGGTGCTAAGCCAGAAACCAAAGCTTAGCTGTCGAAGATCTGTCCCCAAGGTTACACAGCTAGGAAGTGGTGCAATCGAGATTTGAACCTCGGTGCTCTGCTGCCCTAGAAATAGCAGGAAACGAAAGTGCGGACAGCGTGATGCTATGTTGAGGGAGCTTCCTGGAGAATAGCTCATACAGTCAGATTTCTTCTACGGTGAAAGCAAAAAAACTCCAACAGGTGGCATTCTATGTACCTGTCTTGATTCCACCTACCTGAGCCAAACTCCTGCAAGTTTCATTTTTAGGGGATTTCAGTTGTATTTATAAAATTAAATATATTAGTTACTCAGAAGCAAAACAGACAATTGAAAAGAAGGGGAGCTTGAGAGAGAGACTGAATAATGAATGTGTTTCTGAGCTTGGCTCATTGGATACCTCTGCTAAAACTGACAAGAAGCTGCTAAGAGGCTTAAACTTGGGAGCTTTTGTAAAGAAAGTTTCTCTGGAAAGTAAATAATTAAGAGAATTCTTAAAGTGAAAGAAACATAGCCTAATTTACCAGGAGACTGGGTACATTGTTCTATAAGAGACCAGAGATTGAAAGCTGCCACTGGGTACTCTGTGAATTCCCCTGGGGTAAGACTGATTGGCATCGAGCCCACAAGTGACCTATCTGTTTGCACACCGCACAGGAAGGGGCCACAGGAATAACTCAAGTACCCAGAGACCATTTGTTTCATCTAAGAAAAAGGCAATCGCCCCAGAGCCCCACGAATGCCTAGTCTAGTCTTAACTTTTAGTGGATTTTTATGTGTCCCAGGGTCTTGATGAAAAAGCCGACAACTGAGTTTTACAGCCATTGAGCTGATCTTTCTCTGTTCTAAGTAGGTAGCCAGGGAAAGCAGGTTGCTTCTATTTTCCAATTTGTAGGAGATACAGTAAAGAGAAAAATGAGAGAAGTGAGAGCATAAGGCAAAAAAGATTGGATGAGGTCAAAAAAGGGCAGTAGGGGCCTGGTGAGCAATCGTTGGCAGGGTGCCCAGAACAGTTTCAGGAGATGGACAGAGCCGAGAAAGAGCATTTCCTGCTTTGGAGTTAAAAAAAATCAATCCAACTATTCTCTAAGAGGTGGTCTATTCATCCTGTGCAGCATTAGGTCATTAATTTGAAAATTGCAGGTACTAATAAAAATAGCCATTTTCTCAGTACCTAGATGAATGGTCCTCTCCCTGCATCAGCCACTGCACACCTGGGTTATATTAACATTAGCTTGTGTGGGGGTAGTTTCCAGAAAGTTTTAGTCTTGGTGAAAGCTTGAGCATTCTTTTGCTTCTCTAAAACTACTCCTATATTTCCTATCTACTCTTTCTCTCAGCCCACGCCTATCTTTGATAGAAAATAAGGGGTAATCACCACATAGGTTATAAAGGAAGCAGCATTTTTTTCATAGTCATAATTATTCTAGAATTAACAAAAGCCTTTTGTCATAGAATCCAAAAATGGCTTTATGTTTTCTCTGCCCTTTACCACTCATCAGTTCCTCTCATCAACAGTACTTACAAGTTTTCAAGCTCCACTCTATCAGTCTGGCTGGCTTTCCTTCAGGAAGTTGATAATTCTTGCTTTCTCTTTTCAATTCGCCAGCCCAAGAAACCTTGGACTTGGAAGGTTTTGCCTTACATATCCAGATGTGTTACTCTGAATTGTTTTTTGAGTAAATTTTTCCTGATGCTTATACAACCTACAATAACGATAGTCCTTTGAACTCTGAGCAGGTGTGTGGCTTTATGGCCCAATATTTTAAGATAGACTTTGTTTTAATCTTCAGTTAAGCCTCTTTATACAAACAGCTGCCAAGAGAACAAATGCAATTCACTTACAAGTTGTTTGTCTAGTTAACAGTAAGTACGCAGTTTCCTGCTCACACAAAGGATTTTCTTGTGTTTCAAATCTCTGACCAAGAGGACATTGGCTTGGATTTTTATAGGGAATTTACAACTTTAATTATCTATAGTGCTCTGTACACCAGGATGTGAGGTGACTTAGCAAGCAGCTGGTTAGCACCAAACAAGTATATTGCTGGAGTTTCTGAAAAGGACCTTTGTGTGTGTGAAGCACGAAAGCATCACAATGGGTCTGCATGGAAACAGAGGTTCAGTGCGCAGTGAAAAGCATCAGGAAGTTGGAGGATGGCACAGAGGAAAGGAAAAGGAAAGCTTTATTGTCAAGATAAAATTAAGACAAGGGTTTGCAGATGGTCCATTTCTCTCAGGTTTTGTGTTCCGTTTTTTTGCTTTGTTTTCTTCCATGTATTTCTTCCTTTTTCTGTAAGAAACATGAAAACATTCATATTAAAAGTATTTCCAAAGAGCTTCTTGAGTCTTAAGGTCCATGGCAGGATCGGACTATTGTTGGAAGATGAATGGTACGCAGCATTTGTACCTGAAGCCTGGCAACCGGAGGCCTGCATGCTGTCGAGAGATGGTATCTTGGGAGCACTGCTGATGTGTGCCTGTTGTATAATGCAGATACTTTCTTGTAATGGTGTAACCTCTCGCCCCCAGTAAATGAATTGATGTACTTTGTCCTTTATGCCAGGCTCTTTAACTCTCTTTTCTTCACCTGTTTACCTGGAGATTTCTCTTCAGCCTGGAGAAGTTAGATACTAAGTTGCATGTTGCCTTGGGGAAAGGTAGCTGTTATGGAACCTGAATAACAAAGGTAGCATATTCTGGGTTCTTACGTTCAAAGCTGCTGGTTTAGATGGAAGACAGAAGAATTCATAAGCATCCTTGTAGAACCAGTTTCTCCTGTGGTCAAGTCTGGAAGAAGGTAGACATGAATATGTGTGCAGTTTGGAAAATAGAAACTTATAACCAGGATTTGGACTAGGGGATAGTGATTCTCAGGGAAATGACCCCTCCCTCCTATGCCATTCTGATGTGACAGCTGGTGGGTATTGATGAGAACTGGTGGCACAGTGTATGTAGGCAGTAGGGGGCAGAGACAGTTTCCTCAACTTTATGTGAACTTGAAGTTGTAGGCGAAGGCACTCAAAAGTCCCCCAAACAGGTCACTGATGTAAGCTGAGTGAAGCCACTGGGCTTTATAGTTCTTGTGGCAGGAATGAGGGATTACATAAAGGGTCCCCAACCCCTGGGCCGTGAACCGGTACCAGTCCAAAGCCTGTTAGGAAGTGGTCCTCACAGCAAGAGTGAGTGGTGGACAAGTTGCAACTGCTCCTTAGCACTACTAGCATCATCGCCTCCGCTCCACCTCAGATCATCAAGCATTAGATTCTCATAGGAGTACCAGTCTCTGGTACCAAAAAGATTGGGGACCACTGGGTTACATCACCACCAGGGGATTGAAACCACATGTTAGCAGATGGATGTCAAGGTACTATATGGGAGCCAGGTCAAAATCTGCAGCCCCTCCAAGCGCCACGGGAATAAGATAGGATGAGTCACACTGGAGTGGGAGGCCAGCATGGACCTGACACAGAAATAAACACCTCCTGCTGGCTGCTAAAGGATTGCCATCTGCTTCCATCCTCTCAGAGCTTATTAGCATCAAATCCAGGACGAGGATAAAGAAGAAACATTCTCGAGAAGACTGACTTTATTTTTCTATTAAATTTTTTATTTGAGATAGTTGTAGATTCACATGATGTTATAAGAAATAATACAGAGAGATACTGTATATCCTTTACCCAGTCTTCCCAATGGCCATAGCTTGCAAAACTGCAGTATAATATCAAAACCAGGATGCTGACACTGATACCGAACATTTCCATCACCACGAGAATCCCTCATGTTGCCCTTTTATACCTACCCTTTCCTCTTAACCTTTAACATCTGGCATATACTAATCTGTTTTCTATTTCTATTATTTTCCTTCTCTGTGAAAGTCTTCATTTCTCCTTCACCTTTGAAGAATAATGTTGATGATATAAAATTCTATATTGGCGGCGTTTTCATTCAATTCTTTATATATTTCACTCTACTTTCTTCTCGCTTGCTTGGTTTCTGACAAGTCCAATATAATTCTTAGCCTTGTTTTTCTATAGGGAAGATTTTTTTTCTTTTGGCTTCATTCAAGATTTTCTGTTTGATTGCTTTTTGAAGCTTGACTACAATATGCATAAGAGAGAGAGAGTGTGTGTGTGTGTGTGTGTGTGTGTGTGTGTGTGTTGCATTTATCTATACTCTGAGCTTCCTGGATCTGTGATTTGGTGTCTATCATTAATTTTGGTAAGTTCTCAGCAATTATTACTTCAAATATTTTAAAATTGTTCAGTTATTCTAATTTCTTTGTCTTTACATATAAATTTTAGAATATTATTTTTTTGTAACTCTAAAAAGTCTTGCTGAGATTTGGTAAGAATTGTGTTAACCTGTATATTAATTTGGAAAGAGTTGATGTCTACTATGTTGAGTCTTTCAATCCATGAACACAATATGTTTCTCCATCTATTTAGATCTTCTTTTATTTTTTTATTAGCATTTTACAATTTTCAGTATATGTCCTGTACATGTTTTGTTAGATTTACGATGAGAAATTTTTTAAAAATTAAAAAATTAAAGTGACATAAATGGCAATGCACTTTTTATGTCAATGTTTCATTATACATTCATTGCTACTACATAGAAATACAATTAATTTAATTTTTGTATTTTTATTTTATGTCTTGATACCTTGCTGAATTCCTTTATTAATATTAGATTTTTTTTGGTAGATCCTTGAGATTTTTAAAACTCTTCAAATAAGGATAGTTTTATTTCTTCCTTTTCAATCTGTATGCTTATATTTCCTTTCCTGCCTTATTGCACTGGCTATAACTTCCAGTACTATGTTGAATGAGAGTGATGAGACTGAACAGCCTTGCCTCGTTCCCAATCTTAGGGGGGGAAATATTCAGTGTCTCTTTATTAACTATAATGTTACCTGTAAGTTTTTTTTGTAGATGCTTTTCATCAAGAGAATAAGTTCTTCATCAGAGAATAAACTGATGTTTATTCTCTTTATCACAATTTTTTTCTTTATCACAATTTCTCCGAGAGTATTTTATCATAAATGGGTATTGAATTTTGTCAAATGCTTTTTCCTCATCAGTTGATATGGTTATGTGATTTTAGTTTTTTAGCTTAATATGGTAGATTCTATTGTTTGGGTTTTGAATATTGCACCAATCTTGCATCCCTAGAATAAATTTCATTAGGTCATAATGTATAATTATTCTTCATTATTGCTGAATACTATATTGCTAATATTTTGTTAAGGATTTTTGAGTTTGTATTTATGAGGGACATTGGTCTTAGTTTTCTTTGTCTGATTTTGACATTGGGATAATATTAACTTTATAAAATGAGTTGGAAAGTGTTCTCTCCTTGCGATGGTTAATTTCATGTGTCAACTTAGCTAAACTACAGTACCCAGATATTTAGTCAAACATTATTCTAGATGTTTCCGTGAAAGTATTTTTTAAATGAGATTAACACTTAAATCAGCAGACTTTGGGTAAAGCAGATTACCCTTCATAATATGGGCGGCCCTCATCCAAGCAGTTGAAGGTCTTAATAGAAAAAGACTGACTTCCCCTAAAGGAGGGGAATTCTGTCAGTTGACAGACTTTGGACTTAAACTGCAACATTAACTCTTCCCTGGGTCTCCAAGTCACCAGCCTACCCTGAAGATTTTGGACTTGCCAGCCTCCACAATTACATGAATCAGTTCTTTAAAATATCCCCTCTCCCACTTCCCCAACCACATCAGACTTAAAATCTTCTGTACCAGTTTATATTCCCACCCACAGTACACAACAGTTCCCTTTTCAACAGATCCTCTCCAACACTTATTATTTCTTGTCTTTTTGGTGATGGCCATTCTAATGGGTGTGAGGTAGTATCTCATTGTGGTTTTGATTCACATTTCTCTGATGATTAGTGATGCTGAGCATTTTTTCATGTACTTCTTGGCTATCTGTATGTCTTATTTGGAAAAATGTCTATTTAGATCCTCTTCTGCCCACTTTTTAATCAGATTTTTTTTTTTTTTTGCTATTGAGTTAAGAGTTCTTCATGTATTTTGGATATTAGCTCCTTCTCAGATATGTGATTTGCAAGTATTTTCTCCCATTTAGTAGGTTGCTTTTCATTTTGTTGCTGTTTCCTTGGCTGTGCAGGAGCTTTTAAGTTTGATGTCCCACTTATTTATTAAATGCTTTTAAATGATCATTTTCTTAATCATGTGTGAATTATTTTCAACGTGAAAAGTACATTAGTGCCATTTCATTATCCAACTTACTCTGATTCTGTAAAATTCTTCAAAGAAATGTAATAGAATGAAAAGTCTCATGGAGTGCTCTCCAACTGGGAGAAAAATTAAGTTGCTTATTTTATAAAGCTGCCATAATACTCCCTTTAGTCCAATAAGCCTTAGGTTACCAGGAAGAATGAAGAAGCATCTGTAAGCAACTATAATATGTAAGACATGTGCTTTCCCAAGATGTCTCACTTTGGGGAACATTCAACTTTATTCTGGTGAAAATTCCACCGAACTCACCTTATAACAAACCTATCACTAGTGCTGGCTAGAAATAATGCAAAACATTAAACTCTGTTTTCCTATGCCTGGGGAAGTACAAGGTTTAGACTGATAGTTCCCTGTTCAGTCTTTATTATGAATCTACTCAAGACGCATCTAGAACAACTATAATTTGATCAAACTAAAGACACTTCTGAAACAACTATAATTTAATCAAACATAAAATACAAACTATAGTAGTACCAAGAAAAAAATTATGTCTCTATTTTCCACTTAGTAACAGAATTTTTCATTACATCTAAGGATTTATTACTCCTTTAGAGAGTTTATTAAAGCAATAGAACATTTGTGTATTGAGACTTAAAACTCTTAAAGATTCACTATACATTTTCCTGGGG
>NW_011888820.1:10496323-10496999 GCF_000151845.1 Pteropus vampyrus | reverse complement strand
TGCCATTTCATTATCCAACTTACTCTGATTCTGTAAAATTCTTCAAAGAAATGTAATAGAATGAAAAGTCTCATGGAGTGCTCTCCAACTGGGAGGAAAATTAAGTTGCTTATTTTATAAAGCTGCCATAATACTCCCTTTAGTCCAACAAGCCTTAGGTTACCAGGAAGAATGAAGAAGCATCTGTAAGCAACTATAATATGTAAGACATGTGCTTTCCCAAGATGTCTCACTTTAGGGAACATTCAACTTTATTCTGGTGAAAATTCCACCGAACTCACCTTATAACAAACCTATCACTAGTGCCGGCTGGAAATAATGCAAAACATTAAACTCTGTTTTCCTGTGCCTGGGGAAGTACTGAGAGGTTTAGACTGATAGTTCCCTGTTCAGTCTTTATTATGACTCTACTCAAGACGCATCTAGAACAACTATAATTTGATCAAACGTAAAATACAAACTATAGTATACCAAGAAAAAAATTATGTCTTTATTTTCCACTTAGTAACAGAATTTTTCATTACATCTAAGGATTTATTACTCCTTTAGAGAGTTTATTAAAGCAATAGAACATTTGTGTGTTGAGACTTAAAACTCTTAAAGATTCACTATACATTTTCCTGGGGAAAAAAAAAATCTCACAAATATTCCAACCCATTAAAAGTTAACACTATTA
>NW_011888820.1:10445962-10495148 GCF_000151845.1 Pteropus vampyrus | reverse complement strand
GATTTATTACTCCTTTAGAGAGTTTATTAAAGCAATAGAACATTTGTGTATTGAGACTTAAAACTCTTAAAGATTCACTATACATTTTCCTGGGGGGGAAAAAAAAAATCTCACAAATATTCCAACCCATTAAAAGTTAACACTATTACTAAAGAGAAAAGATGGGGTTTCTTGGGGTTCAATTTCCAGAATAATGTTACATATCTTTGGTTTGTAATGCAAGTATTTTATTTTCTGATTTTAATTACTAAAGAAAAAAAATTTCAGTATAAACACAGGCTCCTTTTTTAAGTCTAATTCTGTTTTCTTAATAGCTATTGAGTTCTCCAGTTCTTACTAAAAAAGTAGCAGATGGAAAAGTGTTCCCTGAAATTATACATCACTCTAGGGTCCTATTTAATTTCAATATTTGATTAGATATAGGGGATTCGTCAGTGTGTTCTGAAGCTTGAAACAACTCCTACTATTCCACAGTCCGACTTCCTGATTCAAAGGCACTCTAATATCTTAGGAGATAACTGCTGTGTTAAAAAATTTTGGAGCAAACAACAAGATGATTTTTTTTTTTTCCCCAGGATCTCAATTTGTTAAAGTTCTTAGCAAGAAGCAATCTAGAGAACAACCTCATGGCAAGGGTCTAAGTTTCTGTGGTAAAATAGTGGGATTGAGTTACACCCAGAGGATAATCAGGTTAATTCGAATTCTTGGCATCTTTGTGAGCTGGAGGTACAGTGGAAAAGAAGGGGAGCCACAGCCCTTCTCCATCCCTAGACCTTCCTCCAGGCATCTGAACCTGCAATCTGTGGCAGATTGTATATAACTTGACTCTCTGAAGGTCATTTATCTCTACAAAGCATTCGTCCACTCAAGAAAGTCCATGTAAGATTTAAAAAAAACTCTCTAACCAATTTCGAATGTATTTATAAGAGGAATTGTGGTGTAGAAAATGTCTCCTTCTCTTTGTTTTCTTTTTACCTGCCATTTCTTGAATTTATTATTTAACAAACTTAAAAGGTATAGTAAACATCTCTGAAGCAATAACTCTCAGTTATCTACATATAAATTTGAGCTGAATGTAGGCATCTGACATGACCAATAGAACATATAAGTACAAGCTCATAATAAGTACTCAGTAAATATTTGTTGAGTGAATGAGGAAACATATACTCTGGCTCTTAATCTATTTTTTTTTTTTTTAATGGGAACTTTTACCAGAAATGACTGTGGAGAGAAGATTTCTACTTTGAATTATAGCGGTGCTGCTTATATAGTCTTCGGAGTGGTAGAGGAGGGTACTGCAGAGAAAGTGACTTTGTTTTCCCTAAGAACTCCCATGTAAGTCATCGGCAGCTGGATTTCTAGAGTTATGATTTTAATTCATCTTTGGAGAAGCCTTCCTTTATATTAGAAAAATCACAAAAATGGTTATTTAATTACAGGATGTGAGGCAAATACCTATTTCTCTTTCTTGAAGATGAAGTTGCCATATATATGATTGCAGATGTGCAGGCTGGTACTTAGCATTCTGTAAAGTAGTATATATTGAGAACATTTCCTCCTAAGCAAAGATATTTATAGGACTGTCAGTATCCCACAGAGGGTGTTATTTAAGGTTGAATAACCCAGGTTCTAGGATAAATGGTTGGAGTTCATGAAGTCAGATCACACCCTGTGGGTAGGGTGGAGTTCTCCCCTGAAGAAGAATATTGTCACCATTAATCATCCTGGGATTCAAAATGAACATATTTGGACTAGGAGGGGAAGTAGTTCCTCTCTCTGGAGGAAGGGGTAGGGTATCCATAGTGAAATGTGAAGGGTATTAGCTGAGCTGGTGTCTGCTGAGAACAAAGAATTTGTGATCTTAAGTTTAGGCCTATGAGTAACTTAAGCTAGCTGTGTGATTTTTTGCACCATATCTTCATTATTCTCAAGAATTTAATAAAGTTTTGTTAAATACTGTAGCATGGTTTGGCTATGCTTCAGGGAGTTAAGGGAGATGCTTCTGGTAGTGGCCTGGGCTCATCAGGGTATCAGAGTGGAGGTTTGAGGGGCAGGGGATGGGGCAACCAGAAAGTGACAAGAGATGACAGCTTCTCTGAAGCTGCAGTGGTTCAGAGTGAGAAAGACAGGCTGAGGTGCTGAGTCACCAACATGGTGGGATTTCCATACTTCTTGGGGAGCAGAACTCAATGGAAGGTTGGACCCAGCAAGAATTTTTGGATGGAGGTATGGAGGCTTTGGGATCTGCATTTTTAATGAGGACTTTCAATGGTATGACTCATGCGAATCTCAATCTGCAAACTCAAGTCTGCAGGAATTCCTTTCATTTTCTATAAATCATCTAAATATTGACTTTGAGCCCCTCTCCCACTGGGGAGGCAGGAAGTTTGACCCCATTCATTCTTCCTTTTCTCTGGCTTCATGCCAGGATTCTTGGTTCTGAGACTTCTGTCATTTGATGCTGAGCCCCTATTGTCCTAGTCAGCTTGTTCCCCTCAGGTCTGCTGTTTGGTCACATCTGAGCCACTTATGGGTATGGGGCTCTTGGAAGGGCCTGAAGTCCCAGGCCTCAGAATCTAACCTGCTTGGGGTTCATTTGGCTAATCCCTCTGAGATCCTGCTACATTCCTAAAGCAATGCCAGGGATCAGGGACAGGCTCTGGCTGCTGATGGGACACACATGCCTCTCTCGATCTCTCCTCAGGGCTGGAGAGACTCCATCTCTGTCTTCTCACGTTCCCTTCAGATGCAGTTTTCCAACCCTCCTTTCCTCAGTGGATTTAGGCTACGGAAGCAAAAGCCTAGAAAGGAAGTAGCTCCTGGTCAGCTTCTTCTTTGACGCTGCTCCTTTTACACAATGCTCCTGGATCGTAGGTGAGGGAACACAGAGTAAGCCAATGTGTAAAGAGAACGGGATAAACACAGGGAGAAAAATGTATTAATGATCTGTAAAAGGATTCTGTTACATGATAATAAAAGACATATGAGCTTATATTTTAGCCATAGTCTGCTGAGATTTGGGAACCCCTGGGTAACATATTTTCCTTATGATGACAAGGTGAGAAAAATCTGTGTAAAAGCGGTTACACTCTGATCACAAGAAGTAGTCAAATTGAAATAAAAACGCCACGCTCAAGCCTTGTTGTGAAAATTACTAGCTATATGACTCCAAGCAATTCATTTAGTTTACTCTAGACAAATTCTTCCGTAAAGGCTCAGATATTTAGGCTTGCTGGCCATAGGTTCCTGTCACAACTACTCAACTCTGCCTCTGTAGCAAGAAAATGGCCCAGAGACAACACCTAAACAAATTGCATGGCTGCATTCCAGTAAAACTTAACTTTATAGACAGCAAAATTTGAATTTATATGTGTGTCATGAGTATTATCTTTTGATTTTGTTGTTATTGTTCAACCATTTAAATGTGTAAAACCATTCTAAAATACCAGCCATGCAAAAATGGCGTGTAAACCAGATTTGGCCTGTGGTTGTAGTACCTGTTCTGGACTCTAAGAGTCTAAAGCTCAGTTTTCCCACCTGTAAAAGGGGAACAGATAACTCACAGGGTTTTCAGGACAAGCAATGGCATAATTTTTTACTTTGCTTTATAAATTTAAGGCATTATTGCCATATACACTAAATATTCGAAGGAGACCTAATGCCTACATTTTCATCTAAGTAGAAGAGAAAAACAACTAGAGCTGGAATCAGCCATGTCTGCACATATCACTTAACTGCTTGTTTTTGCTTTTCCATCTTTGTAAAATAGATTTGATGCCACTGACGTCAAAGGGGAGTTTTGTAGATTAAGCAAGTAAAACATCTCTGTGTGGGATGTCTTCCTTTAGAAAATGCCAGTTTGGGTAGTTGTCATTTACCAACTTATGCTTGTGATGTTAGATAAAATCACTTTTTACTATCAGAATTCCCTCCTACACAGCACACACGTTAAAAAAAGAAAGATTTAGAAGGGTCCTGAACTGATGAGGAAGATGCAGCGAACTTGGTTAGTTGTTTTCTCTAGATCTCTGTCATGCACATGGGAGTATGCATGAATGTTGTCTGTAGGTTGTAATGTACTCATTTTAAATGTATATATTAAACGATCAATCAAGAGCTCAAGACATTAAAATTTATGATGACAACCACAACATACCAAATCAGATCTGGTATACACATTGTGAGGCAGGGATTCCATACCCATTTACCTACAGGGCCACACAGGTGAGATAAATGTCTTAAGCAACCAGGCATAAGACAATAGAAAATGATGAGGCCTGAGGCAAACTTCAGAGTGCAGCCCCATCCGTTTTAAAGACATTTACTTTATTACCTTTTTCAATTTAATTTTTAATTACCGTTGATGTACAATATTGTCAGTTTCAGGTGTACAACATAGTCATTAGACACATATATCTTATAAAGTGATCACCCCAATAAATTTAGTACCCATCTGACACCATGCATAGTTATTATAATATTATTGACTCTATTCTCTATGCTGTACTTTATATCCCGTGACTATTTTTATAAGTACAAATTGCTAGTTATAAAAGAAAAAAAAAAGACATTAATTTTAAAACAAAGCAAAACAAAATACAACAAACAAACAAAAACCAAAACGCTGTACCTGCTAAACCACCTAAGTTGGCCAGTTGAATCTGGACAGCTTTATGACTCTTGTTGTAGAATAAGCTTGAGAAAGAAGGCACCTATGAAAAATTGTTTTCCTGTAAACGGAAACGAAGGCAGACCTGAGGGAGAGGTGTCGACAATGAACGTCTTTGTTATATAACTGCACAGGGATAGGAGGTGTTGTGAAAGTTACACTAGCCTGGGGGCCACAGGCCCTGGTTCCGGAATTTCCTAGTTATAAGCTTGGGATTAGTTATCCAGCTAAAACCTCCCTCATGAGGATGAAATAAAATAATCTATATAAATAAAATAATAATTTGAAAATGTCTTAATTAACTATAAATTGCTATGGAAATATTAATTATATTTCTATATACATAACTGATGATTAGCAAATGCAGGTCCCTAACAAGATTATAGGGCACCCACTGTAGCTGTTTGTTGTTTCTTTCACTATCACCATACCAACTTCATGCAAATAGGAGCTAAACAAAAAGGCACACCTTTTTATTACAAGGTCACAGATTATATTATCGGCTTTTTAATTTAACTAGAATTCACCGTTGTCATGGTTTGTACCCCATGTGGCAAAAAGCTGGTGCTGAGCTAGATCTTTCTTTCCCATTATGTTGTCATCCTTTACCTGTGATATCATCTTTCTATGAAAAAGATGACATCAGATAATGAACTTGGTGAAACTTATTTGTCACATTTGGGAAAATGGACTCAAGATTTATTAGACCATATGTTGTGTGATTTTTCCATCCAAAAACAAAGGATTTAGTATTATTGGATTTGAGAATAAGGGTCATTCTTTGTTAAACAAACAAAAAGCAAATGTAAACCTTATTGATGGACATAGTCAAACAATTAAATGTCGTCTTGCTACAGATTCATGTTATTGGAAATGTATTGAGTATCTGACTCCAGATAATCAATTTCTCTGGGAAGCTGGAAATAAGAACTGGTTTTGGTTTTGTTTTATTTTACCATGAAAGGCCTAATTTCATTAGGTATGCAAAATCTTGTGGCCACCCCGGTTTTTTACTGTGAACTTTGTCCTAGTATAATAGTATTTTTATTTTCAAAAGGTTATTTCCTTCTTGAACTTGATTCTCCTCTATTAGCAAAAAAGCTATCTTGTGTCTGTGGAATCTTAAAGATTTTGTTGTAATAGCAGATGAAAATTATAATTATTTATTCTTTACAATTTACCTTTTCTTTTATTTTTATGGTTTTTGTCTACTTTTTTCAAATTACGAGTCAGACTTTTTGAATCTCAGGCATTTGATTTTCATAGTCCCTTAAAAGTGTTTTATCTTTTGGAATAGTTTCATCTATGCAGTCCATATACTCTATAATTGCCAAATAAATATTTTTTGACTCACGCCTGCAACATTCATCAACACTTCTCTATTTGTTACATTAAAGAAAAATTCTTTATTTCAGTGTAATGTGTAATGTAGAAACAAATGATTGTGTCTTGGGATAAGCACAGAGGAGTTTAGGAGATAACGAAAACTTAATTGAGTTCATTCTTTCCCAGAAATGCATTTAGACAGAAAGAATTATAGTTTTATTGCTTTTGCTGAACCTCATTGAATCCTAGGGTACCCCCTTCAGATTTCTTGGCCTCTTTTTCAAATGACTTGCTTTCTTGATAGTCTTTAACAAGTCTGTTGTTATGATTTCAACTTCCCATGTACACAATAGTAAAATTAAATTGTTAAATCCAACATTTATTTAAATTGGTTATACATATCATATATTCAATTTAACTGATGAAAAAAGATTAAAACTCTACATATATCTTTGTAAATGTTTTGAGACTATTAGAGAAGAGCTTGAATCCTTGTTAAATGTTTTTCTGCATTTCCAGTTGTTTTTGAATCAGATGTATAACCTGATGATTGGCTAAATTTTTATTAAAGAAACAGGGTCATTAGAAAGCTAATTGCCTTGTGATATCTACACCAGATATTTTAAAGATCAGTAGAATACTTCAACAACCTAACCTGTTTCTGAGAAAATGAGACTTTGGCCTGGAGTAGAGGCTATAATCTGATTTTCGCCTTGTCTGAATCAGACCTTTAGCACAACTGGAGGCATATTCCTCAATTTTCTGGAGGAACGGCAGAAAATGGAACTAAACCTTGGGGGCCTAAAACGGCATAAATATTCAGCTGGGAATGTGAAACTTTCCACCTAGAAACGCCTTGGAGTCCAGTAGCACCTATTATTACCCTCTCCCTGCACCTCAATAAACCTGAAAATTAAAAGAATTCTTATTATTAAGGTATTAAAAGAATTCTTATTATTAAGATGTCAGTAACAGAAATTAGTCTTGTCACCTTTAGGCCAAACCTCCTTCCCACTTCCAATTTGGAGATAACCTAGACCTGAATCAGGATCAGCTTGTTGTAAAGATGGCTTTTCAGGGTAACATGACCCTCGAAGCTTTCTTCTTCAGTGGCTGGTCTTTGACTATTTAAAGGTGACAGGCTCATTTAATTATTAACAGCAGTTTCAGTTCTGTCTGTTATTTTATCTCCACTGAAAGCCTGCTTTTCTGATGAGGGCTAGTGAGGGCATTAGCCGGGGGAAATTGATGTAGAAGTTACCATCATCCTGTCTGGGATATGATGAGACTTTTTTTTCTCTCCTCGCTACTTTCCATGTAGCTCACCCTTAATATCTCATGGGATTAAAACAATCTTTGGTAAAATAAAGAGATGGAGACTTGATCATAATAAAATCAAAATTGCAAAGGTGATAGATTGTCTTGGAGATAGTCCACTCTTAACAAATGGAAAGATTTAAAGCTTTCTTGCAGAAATATACAGTTAGAACATGCCAACCCTCAGCCTCACCATGATGTCAGAAGCAATGGGCAGAACTGGGAAACCTAGTTGGTGTTGGAGAAATAGAAAGGGCAAGGGAGATCATAGGATTTGAGGAGGTGAAATGGAAGAACCAGACAGAAGGGATTTCTGAAGTAGATTTTGTAAGGGCTGAAGTAGATTCCATGGAAAAGTTTCTTTTGGAGCCATAGACAAGTGCTTTCATTCACTTTCTGGGGTTGGTGTGTGTTCATGATCAGGGAGTTAGTTGTACATTGGCTCCATTTCTGATGATGGATGCACCTGTACATACAGACATTTCAGGTTAAACTGAGGTTACAAACAAATATGGGAAGATTATAGTTTTGTATGAAAATGGAACCTACAGGAAGGAAGAACTCATGTCTTTTTTTTTTTTTTTCTTTTTTGGTGAACCACTAGAGTCAATATAATTGGCAAACCTATTATGAGTTCAAAATTCAACTATCTCCTTAAAAAATAAGAAGAGTCAGGTTTAGAAACTGTTTTGTAGATAGTCAGGATCCGTAATCAGAGTATACACTAGTTACATACTGTAATAGAAGACTCCTCACCCTCATTTGTAAGGAGCAGTTCTACTTCCAGAATAGTCTTTTAATTTAAAGCCAGCTCTAAACCAATGTGTTTTAAAGTGTAGTTGCTGGAATGCATTCATCAGGAATACCACACATGTTCATTAAAATGCATATTCCTGGGTTATACACCTGAGCACAGGAATGTGCGTTTTTACCGATCACTCAGGCTTAGTAAATTTGAAAACCTCTACTAAAGCTGTGCTAATTAGGTTTACCCACATTCACCCAAGTTCTCTCCTCTATTTCCCATCTGCCTTTGCAATTGCTCTTGTGTCGACATTTAAGGAGACTCTTGTGTGTCTGTGAATTCCTGGATTATAAAAGTTGTGATTCTTACATTTGCTATGATATTTCTAACATCTATTATTGTGTGTGGTAGGTAGAAGAGTTTAAATAGGTATTTGTTGAACTGGTTGAATTAAATCAAGAAGTAGCATTAGAGTCATGGGAGAGCTAGATTTGTTTGACTGAGTCCTGCTGTATCAGGACAGTAAGAATTAAGTACCAAAGTCTTCCTTAAAGTTAGTGCCTAGCTGCATTCTCTGGGTGGGAAATAGTTTATTTGAGGGGCATGCATAGAGAGGAATATTCCATTCTATTCCATTAATTCTTTTGCCCATTCTCAATTTTTCCTGACATTATTTTGTGCTGTTCACAGCTCCTTGGTACAATCAGAATAAAAAAGTGTATTTTGCTTTGGTCTTAGTCTTGCTCCTAAGGGAAAAATCAGTGTCCTGTGTTTTCCCAAGGAGATGCTATCCCAGGACACTTTCCCCAAAGGACTGGAGCTCTGATTCATCCATTTTTTAAATTTCTTTTGATTGCTTTGGTTTTATGTCATTTCCACTCTTGCTAAATGTTAATGAAATACATGCAGTAAAGAAATACATTCTAGAGGACAAGAAAGAACAGACCTCATGGCTATTTACTCAGCTAGCAATGATTCTGCTTTTCAGTACCCTAACATTCCCCAGTTTGAAGCTTGCTCTCCATGACAGCTTTCTGTTCACAATTGAGCTGCATACTAAAACGAGTGCCACCCTTCCTTTGCAGTGTGACAAATCTCTGGCGAGAGGATGATGCTAATTTCTCTGACCATCTCTCTAGTTTAGTGATGTTCCCTCTCCCACCGTTACCAGGATTGTCTGAAAACATACAGCTGTGCAGATTATGGGACTCCTGATGCGAAAAGGGGCAACATTCAATGTTTGTTTCTGAATACTTCCTTTTGTTTTGTTTCCTTCCAATACCAACCCATGTACTTGAACTTGAGTTTGCTAATGAGGAGCCTACCAAGGTTCTGGACTTTACCTAGATGATACTTAATAAACTTTTATTATTTTCTTACTGGGAATCTTTACATATCCTCATCAGAGACCACAGGAGTAATGCTATTATTAAAGAAAATTGGGGCTTCTTGTAAACATTCTGGAGAGTCCTTGACCTCTTGAAAAGGAAGGGCCCCCTGTTCGGCTTCCAGCTGCTGAATCCTCCTTTCCTTTTCCTCTAAAACTTCTTCCAGCTGAGTTATTTTCTCAGTCTGAAGGGAAACCTGAGTTGACAACTCCATAATCAGGCTAAATTTTCGATCACCTTCTTCCACAGTTCGGAGATTGCCACAGGACTCTTCTGGTGAGCTGCCTTCTAAAGCAAACAAGAAAAGGAAAATCTGAGCAGTTTTAATTGAATTTCTCAGAACTCAAAGAGAGAGAAGATGAAAAGCTTCATTTCTCACGTTCTTAAAAGAGAGCACAGATGTTGCGTCATCTGGTCAGATATACTGAGAATGGAATCTGAATCCAGTGAAGGGAGATTCTGGGTGTTCATGAAAAAAGAACTTGGAATCCTCTGGAGAGGGAGGAAACTCAGTCTTAGCCAACTCTTTTTTATACATATTTAACTTTCAATTAACCATGGGAATGGGCTGTCCTTAAAAACCCAACCTACAAATAACAGCCATCCCAATTTTCATGTTATCTTTTTCCCTAAGAATCTTTCACAAGAGCTATAATCAAGTAGAAGTATGCTTTAATTTGAATTTTAATTAGACTGGAAAAAAAAAGAAAAAGAAAAAGGTCATTGCTCTTTGTGGGAGAAGTGAATGAGAAAAGACTAGTTTCTTAACTTGAGTCTGCTTTAGAGTTGGCAGGGGTGTAATTTGAGGTGATTTAGGAAAACTATTAGCATATCTCCCATAGAGATTCATTTTTTTAAGTCTGAAGTCTTTTCACCATTTCTTAATAAAATTACCAATACTTCTTGGAAATAATAGCTTATCCTTTATCAATTTCTATCAGCTAGCCCCTCAGATAAGGATAAAGCCCTGAATGAGGAAGGAGACAGAGGCTCCAACAAATAGATGAAAGATTAGTGGCTGGCAGCAAGGAACCCTTGAAAATAAACTTCACTTAGACCATCACAAATTTTAGCTGCTGAAAGCAAAGCCCATTCTACTAGATTTAGCAGTACCATCTTCCTTACCACTCTTATTCTGAAATGTCCGCCTTTAAAATCACTTCTCTGAGTTATGTAAAAGGCAGTCGTCAGCTATTAGAAGGAAGGGGCATCAGAACTTGGGTACAATTGTAGGAACAATCAAGCCAAAAGCATATGGATGAATCTGACACATGGTCTTGACAGTTGGTTGCTCCAATGAAAGAAGGTTCAGCATTTACTCAACCCCCCAGTGAAAACAAACCCCACAGCTACACTTGAGAGAAACCTAACCATTAGTCCAGGATACAAAAGCCTGCTACTATTGTGTACTTACGCACCTGCTAAGGATGGGACAGTTTTGCTGTGATAGTCCATGCAGGCAGGTAATCACCCATTTCTCAGCAAATAAGACCAATTTGCAGTCATCACTTTCCTGAGGGATCACAGAGTGAAAGTTTGTGCACTGAATTGCACAGTGGGCAGGATGCTTTGGCCTCACAAAAATGACGAGGGGAGAGATCAGACTTTGCTCTTAGAAATTATTACTAGCAATATGCTACCTTTCAAGAATTCATGGAGAATTTTGTTCTTAACATTTGAACTTCTAACTATTTAAGGAGATGGCGGTTAGTATCTTTCTTAAAAAGCAATGAAAACAATCTCAGATCTCAAAGGAGCATTTAGTTTGTTGCCTCTGCAATAGGTCTGTGCTTTTAGGCCCTGGATGGGGAGTCTATATGGTGGCAGGCCTTACCCATCTGCTGGTATGCCAGGGCCTCACCTTTCCTTTTATCTGTGCAGGGCTGTGCTATCTAATATGATAGCCACTAGCTATATGTGGCCATTAAGCAATTGAATGTGGGTAGTCTGAACTGAGATGTGCTGTAAATATAAAACACATATTTGATTTGGAAGACTTAGTTTGAAAAAAATGTGAAATATCTCATTAAATATAAAAAATTGATTAAATATTAAAATGATAATATTTGAGATATATTGTGGTAAAATATATTTTTAAAATGAACTTCACTCATTTGTTTTTAAATTTTAAAAATACGGCTACTAGAAAATGTAAAAAATACTATTTGTGGCTCTCATTATTTTTCTACCGAATAGTACTGGGCAAGGGTTTCCTTTTAAATGAACACTCTGAAGCCAAAGTGGATGTGTTCCTTGTATATGCCTTTAATTAACATGGACAATTGTTATTTGGGAGGGAGGACCACTGATCCTCAACCATTAACCATCATCTTTCTGTTACCCCAGAAGATGGAGGCAGGGAAATCTGGGCTTGGGAGAATAAATTCTTGTGGGTTGAAGTGAGTTTCAATAGGAGAGGAAGGAAAAGATGAGCAGTGGCAGCAGGAGGCAGTGGGAAGATGCTAAGGAAAGGAACGGCGTGCAGGACGGGAAGGCTGGGCCTTGGAGAAGCTCAGGGACGGAGGGCTTCCTCAGGAGCTTCTTGTATGTGCTCGTCTGTCACCTTCTCTTTTCTCTTTGACTTCTCCTTCAGTTTTCTCTTTCCTCAGTTTCCCTCTTCTTCTCAGAAAAAGTTATTTCTACCAATTTGCACAATGACGAAAGGAGTTTAGTGTCATTCCAGAAGGCAAACTGGTCATGAGTTTTTTTGTTTTAAATAATGCAATATGAGTATAATACTTTCTTCATCTAATTCTAACGATAAAGGGGCAAAAATGCAGCAGGGTGATATTACATAGGTAATTATAGTCACTAGGTCTCCATCCTCTGTCTCTGCCCTCTCAGAAGACAGTAGTAGTAGAGAAAGAAAGACAGGGTATCTTGATCAGCTTAGGCTGCCATAACAAAATACCATAGACTGGGCGGCTTAAACAACAGAAATTTCTTTTGCCACAGTTCTGGAGCCTGGAAGTCCAAGATCAGGGTGGTGCAGTTCTGGTAAGAACTCTCTTCCTGGTTTGCAGAGAGCTACTTTTTTATCGTATCTTCACATGATGGAGAGAGAGAGACCACAAGTTCTCTGATGTTTCTTCTTATAAGGGCCCTAATATTAAGAGGGCCCCATCTTCATGACCTCACCTCATTTAAACCTAATTAATTCTCAAAGGCACCATCTCCAAATACTGCGATGTTGGGGGTTAGGGATTCAACATATGAATGGGGGTGGGGGCACAATTCAGTCCCTAGCACAGGGAGAAGACAATTGGAAAAGGAGTAGAGAAGGACGATGAAGCTGAAAAAGGAGAGATGGCATGACGTCTTTGATTCCTACTCTATTGCTTTTATATATTAAATAAAAATGTTGATAAAGAGATAAGCTAAAGAATATATACACCAAAAAAGAAATTTCTCGCACAAGTACATTTTACTATTAAATGACTTCTTTACACATAAAACAAAAATATTATTGTTCCGTTTCTAAACACATCACAAATATCAAAAGGGTTTTAAACACTTCAACAAAGTGGGGACTCCAGCAGTCTTACATCCTATTTGTGTTGGAAATAGCCCAGGGCCACAGTTTTCCAGATTCTACCGGTAACCTTCACATGACCTGTTCTGAACTACTCTCCCCTAGTTCAGTCTCCCTCATCTGGAAGGTATGTGTGTCCCTAAGGTCCTGACAGCTCTACGTGTCCCCAAATCTCAAGTACCTGTGGTCTTTCCTAGGCTTTCACTAGCAGCTCAGATATTCTTGCCAGGGACGTGGCTGCTTGATGTATGAGGTTTTGTTGTCTGAACAGATAATCTAAAGTTTAATCCCGTACCTAGAGGCTCAAGGAGAACCAGAGACAAGAGAGATTCCTCTTATCTGTCAGAGAAAGAGGGCAAATCTGATTAACCACAGTCAACATATGAACCCATTAAAATTGCTGCTATTATGGAGGTTTTTACAAGCACACACCAGTTTTCATAATTTCTCTTCTTCCTGCTTCCACTTAAAATAGGTGAGAAGCAGGAGTGAGAATGAGGGCTTAGGGGCACGGCAAAGAGGAGACGGGAGAAGGGGTGGTGGTAGCTGTGCAGGTCTAGAAAGGTTTAGAAAGAAGACAGATAAGAAGAGACTTTTACCTGCAGCAGGGCCAGGCTGGGCTCACTTTTCTATGTCAGCTTTGAAAGATGAAAGGCCCAGAAGAAATCATGACATTTGCCTTCGGCCATTTCCAGATTCTCATTATTCATACCCTAAGTTCCTTTATGCTCTCAGCAAAGTGCCACAGGAGAGTTATGTCAAAAATGACAACAGAGTTCACAGCAGAGGTAATTATAGTTTAAGGAGTAGCTTAGAAATTTAGAGTTGGAATGTGCATTTTGGGAGTGATTTGGTCTCACCTGTACAGGAATTATTTCTGCAATGTCCCTAATTGATGATTTTCTAAGCGAGTGGCTCTCAGACATTTGTGTCTCCCAAGCTTTTCATAGGTCAGCTGCCAATTGTAATCAATGAATAGAATTTGCCTTTTGCCATCATGCAGCTCCATGTTGTTATAGAGATATCGAATAGGATTGGAAGGTTGTGATGGTCAGACTGTGAGGAGAGCAGGCTACAACTTGCTAATCAGAGAAAGGAGATGTGAAAATATAACATGTGAAAATACTGCCTGGTGAATCCGGGAAGTTAGTAGTTTACTGTAAACAGATCTACTGTGCCGAAGGGTGGCCCAGTGAATGGCTAGAAAGCTTTTTTTAGATTTTCAAAATACTTATTTCTAAAAAGGGTGTTCCATTTTAATCCCTTCACTCATGCTACAACCCAGAAGTGTTCACTCAGCGGAGAATGCTGAGAACCACTGATCTCATTTCTGATTAAAACACCTCTAGCAATGGGAAGCACACTTGTTCCCAGTGTGGTCTCAAGCATCCTCCATGGTCATCTTCTTCATTCGTTCACTTGGTAATTAGTCACTGGGGCATAAGAACACACATGGAGGATGAATCAGATGCAGTGCTGGCTCCTACGGTCGCAGCTCCACAGTTGTGCAGGAAAGAGGCAGCACTAAATTAGGGCCTACAGGACATTCAGGATTTAGCTTAAACAAACACCTCTGCTGGGTACTCACTTGTGAACGTTTACTTTTCTCTCTGCCTTCCAAACTAATGACCAAGATTGCCAGCTATTTACTTGAGAAGAAAGACTCTTACCGGTGAGGTGATTAAATATCTCATTCCACCAGAGCCACCCAGGATTACTGTTTGACCTAAAAGACTATGTCAGCTTCCTCCTCTGTACAAATGCCCATCACTCTGACTCACCTTCATGCTGGTTTTGAAAGCTGTGTATATTTCTCAGTAACCACAGGGAGTCCATACTTGGACTTGAAAACTGGCATTTGTAAATATATCCCTCTCACTACTTGCATAAAAAACTGACGACAAAAACCTTCCTAGTTTTCTCTCTTTCTCTAGACTTTTATGATGACATTTGAGAACAATAATTCTCTGGAATAAATGATTCACTTATTTTTTGCATTCTTATAGCACAAATATTTTACTTCTTAAAAATCAGATTAGTCTTACTTCTTGAAGATTTCTCTACCCTCCCACGTCAATGTTTTTATTTGTACAGAGACCAATCTCTCTGGTGCCAAATGATCGAGTTTGAAGGGTTTCAATTTCTTTCCACTAATGCTGTGAACACTTAGAATACATCTGAAGTTGGCAAGTGTTTGTCGATTTGGAAAAAATAAGCAGCATTATAAGAACAGATTTAATTGGCAAATAAGTTTGGCCAGTTAGAAGAATTAAAATACAGTGTGATATTTGCTAGGAATTTTCCATATATATCACAAAACTTTCCATTTCATAATGATGACCATTATTATAACAGGATTATGTTTAAAAGGAAAAAGTTGAGGTGCAGTGGCACCTGGAGTAAATATATATTTTCACCTAGCAAGAGCCCAACAGCCCCATAACTAAGAGCTTGAGAATTTCTGTTTATTTTAATAAATGCTTTGGAGGAAGCAGGATATTTAGTTGCAACTATGATGGAAAGGCTGCAGCCCTAATAACATGGGGAAATAAGTGCCCTGGAGAACAATGAGATCAGAGAGCCTATAGAACACTTAGTGAAACAAAACAAATCAAAACAACAACAACAACAAAAACGCTTATGAAAAACAAGAAGAGAGAGAGAAAGACTATGTAGGAAGCGCTTATTGCTTCAAGTTTATTGGGCCTCAAGCAGGTGCTGTGCCCTCACCAGTCTCCAGAACCAATGTGAAGGGTGTGGCTGGTGTGGATGCTTTGAGGACTTGATTAATGTTTGGAGACCAGGTAGGATGAGAATCCCTCATCTCTAACCGTTAGCATCACTCTTGTGGTGGGTGGAAGGATGCTTTCGTTGTAAGACACGGGAGCTAAGCAGACTGAGGGCACTGCAGATTCCTAGCCTCCTTCCTACCTTCTCTCCGAAGCTTAAACACACTGTGATGCCCAGGCTTAACACATATCGAAGAGGTTAATTCTCTCATCTTGTGGTTGAAGCACTGCAATAACTTCATATCTGGCCTCCCTGCTTCTGTTACTGCTCTTTCAGTCTGATTTCAATGCTGCACAGACAGGTCTCATTAAAATATAAGTTGGGTCTTGACACTCTTTTGTCCAAAATCCTCCAATACTTTTCCATCTCAGACAGACTAGACACACAAGTGCTTACACTGCAAGGTCCTATGTGATCTGGCGCCCCTTTACCTCATTGACACATCTATTCTTCCTCTCCTCATTCATTCTGCTACATTCCCACTATCTTCATTCCTAACAGACCAGGCATGTCCCCACCCCAGAGCCTTTGCACTTGCTATTTCCTTTGCCTGGATAATTGTACCCCTGATACATTCATGGCTAGCTCCCTCGATTCCTACAGGCCTTTTCAAAGTCACCTTCACACAACGAAGCCTTTCCCAGCCATCGTGCCTACAACTTCAACCTGACCTCCATTGCTAAACACATCAAATCCTATTTCCTGCTTTGTTTTTATTGACATGCTATATCTGACTACTCTGTTGGCAGACTCTAACTCATACTAGAATGAGGAAAGCTCCATGAGGACAGAACTTTTTGATGGTTTTGTTCACTACTATATCCTCTGTGCCTAAAGCAGCACTCAGTACATTTGTTAAGTGAACAAATGAATGAAAATTAAGTGTATATATGATACAAATCACCATAGCAGTGGCTGGGCAAAAGGTTTCAATTGGTGTATTATTACAATGGTTTTTCGATTTTCTCCCCAGACACATATTTTTTTTTTCACACAAAGCTTTTCACTATTACATTTTTCTTCAGATAATAAACTGATTTAATTGTATAACTTTGCACTTAACTCTGAGTTTAAGGTTTCTTTTTTAATAGAAAAATGGAAAATTTAGAATAGGTCTCTTCCACATCTATGACTTAGATTCTATTAGCTATGAAAATGGTTCTCCAAGTGGGCACCTGGAAACTTCATCTATACGGAGAATCCAAGGCCTCACTGCTGAAGTTTTGCTTGAGTGAATCTAGGAGGGTGTCTGGAAATCTATATTTTTATAAAGCCCTCCAGATAATTCTGATGATCAGCCAGGTTTTTACAGGAGAATTTCTACTGACCTACTATAGGTATGGGGAACTAAGCTTTTGGCCAAATCTGAAAAGGTAGACCAGAAATCTCCCAGGGAAGCTTCTTCTTGACAAGGCTGCAGTATTCACAGCAGGAGGAGAGAGAGCACATCTAACGTACTCCTTGTACCTCTCCCTTGTTACCTGATATGGTTCTGACTGTAAATGTTGCTCGCTGACTGACTGCATCCATGGTCCTTGTGGCACCCACTCCTCTTTAATTAGCTTAAAGCTCAACAGCATCTTGCCAGTTCTAACCTGGCTAAATTATCTCCAGAATATCCAGAGAAAATGAGCAGTTTGTTTTTGCTTCTGCTTCTGCTTCTGTTTCCCCCTGGATAGATGAATCCTTTTCCTCACAAGTGGTCTGGAGAGGAGTCTCTCTTTTCTTTCCCATGAAAAGTGAGTGGAAAAGGGAGTGTGTGAGAGGAAGAGGAAGGGAGAGATCATGCCTTGGGGTGGAAGCACAGTGACTCCCCAGCTTCCAGGGGAGTTTAACAGCTATCACCACTACGCAGGGAGAGAGCGAATCCCCTTCTGCAGGTCTGAGTCCAGGGTTTTCTTCTTGGAGCTTGCTGGAGTCAGCTAATATGTCCACAAAGACTCATGAGATTATTATCACAGAAAGATGTGTGAAAACTTGGGAGTAGCTTGGGGAGGTTGGTAGGGTTGCGTGTGTGGAAGAGAAGTGAGGATATCTCAAAGATGGTGCCACAACATAAATACGGACTGATGTGGTGGGAGACGGGGGAAATCCCCAGTGGCCGGATACTGCCTGGTGGGCAGAGTGCAGTGCTGTTTTCCACCTTCTATCTACACCACTAGGGCAAAGTGTTTTACTAGGGTGAGAGTATAACAGCATAGGTTAACTTAGCTCGCAGCTCCCTTTCTGGGCAAGGTTTCTTCCCAGCCACTTCGGGGTTTCAGATCACATCAGATTGTGCTACAGGAGTTCTTTGAAAAACGACACGAACACTGTTAGCATAGCAATGCACCTGAGTTATGCCAAGAGGGGATCAATTTAAGCAGAAGGAAGGTCTTTTAGAAGCTCTCCTACCTCTTCCTATTAGCAGGACCTGAAGTTCCCTCCAATAGGTCTGGCTCCTTTGAAGAGAATGATGGATGAACGCAATGACTGACAGCCTGGCCAGAGGCCAAAAGGTAAAAATGGACTCTGGTAGGAAAACAGGAAATTCAAGAGAGGGAGAGACCCAGGAGATTATGAGAAAGGAACGAAAAGAAGAGACAATAAATAAGGACTGTTTCTATGTTTATCTGAAGTGGAATCAGCACGGATTTGAAGTCAATTAGAGGAATAAAAGTAGAGATTATTTTACATCATTTGGACTGCATGTTGCACTAGAGCGTCTAACAGACTTGTCCCTGCTTTTCTTTCTGATGCACAGAGGTCATGTCATACTAAGTTCTTCTAAAGTAAGGAATGCCAATTTAGTTTATTGGCATTAATTTTTCAAAAGATGTTAGAGTTTCTAGTGTTGAATGGCATTGAGAAATAAAACGATGTTGTAGTAATAATAGTATTGGCAAGGTTAGTTATTTTTTGATAATGACAATGAAAATTAGGCGTGTGTGTGTGAAAGATGGGATAAAGGATTCATCATTTTTGTTGATCTGGATTTACTTGTTTAAACTATGCAAAAGAATGTGGTTTGTGAAGAGGGGGTACAAGTCATTTTGATTTTGCTGACTTGACACAGCTATTTAATGTTCCCGACAACAGGACACTTGGATGTGCTCATTTTTGCTTGCAAAATTTTGAGTTACATGGGCAACTATATCTCATAACACATGACTTCTTTACTTCCTTAAATCTTACCCTGTTCCTTAATTTTTTCCTTTTGATTAGCCCCAGGATGACAGTGATAGCACCATTGAATTTTACCAGCTCTCTAGATACAGTGCTAGTTATAGACTCAGTACTTCTTGGCTGGAGTTGAGGAGTCTGTGCGTAAAATGTAATAAATTCCAAAAAAAAAAAAAAAAAACCCACAAAAAACTATAGTTACAAAGACATTCTCTTTCACCAAACTTTAGTCAGGCTCCTCCAAGCCCATTTCTTGACTAATCTTCAAGAGCCCTGTTGTAGCAAGAATCCTGCCAAATTGCTTTTGAGAGAATTTCCCATCCTTGGTATCTGATTGCTCTCAATATCTGACCCAGTTTCTCATTTTCCACCATCCCCTCAAGTGATATAGATCACCCTGACCTACCTGCTTTCCCTCGTCATTTTCTATTCACTTATCCCACCACTCTGATCCTTCGCTATAAATCCTCACTTTTCCTGTTGTATTCACAGATGAGCCAATCTCTCTTCTCTATCGTGATAGTCTTGACACCTATCACGATAGCCCTGAATAAAGTCTTCCTTACTGTTTTAACAAAGTTCAGAATAATGTTTTCTTTAAAAATAGCAGCTAAAAGATCTTACGGAATTTATTTGGGTTGTTCATTTATTTTGCCCTGGAATGCTAAAAATGATGACATCAACTACTGCTAGACTGGGCCAAGTGGGATCTTCACATTACCTAGATCAAATTCTCCAAGTGTTTAACACTTTATCATTTGAGAATGACATTGCTGAAATTGATTACTGAGATTTTTACTTATCTAAAACACCAAGTAGTGGAAATTCTTAAGGCTTCATCCATAATTCTCAGCAAGTTGTCAGACCTATGAATTCTACAGCTTCTTATCCCTGGCTATTGAGAAATAGGAAGATAGGGTAGGCAGAATAATGTCCCCCCAAAGATGTTTCCCAAACCTGTGAATATGTTACTTTATAGGTCAAAAGGTGCTTAGCAGATGTGATTAAGTTAAGGATCTTGAGATGGGAAGATTATTTTAGATTATCTGGAAGGGCCAAATGTAATCATAAGAGTCCTTTGTAAGAGGGAGATAATAGGTCAGAGTCAGAGAGAAATTTCTGGAGATGCCTCACTGTTGACTTTGAAGATGGAGAAAAAAGCCACAAGTCAAAGCATGCTCATGGTAGAAGGCAAAGAAATGGATTCTCCTTTAGATCTGCTATAAGGAGCACAGCCCTGTTGAGCCTTGATTTTAGTCCAGTGACACCTATTGTGGATTTCTGACCTCCAGACTGTAAAATGATAAATTTGTGTTGTTTTCATCAAATTAACTTATAGTAGTAATAGAAAACAATTTCAGAAGGGAAAACTAATTAATATCTGAGTGATGAAAATAATCTATCTATTACAGGAGGCCCAGGAAGCTCATTTTGGTGTAATGTTGCCCAAAGACTTGGATTTCAAATAAGGGCAACTGAGGATTTCCAAACATCCAGGGAAGTCTGGATTCCAGACCTTCCCGCATCCTCTAGAATCTCATTCTATTATTAGTCCCTCTTTCTTGTAAATGTTAACTTTTCTACTGATTCCAAGCCATTAGCATGGAAACTTATTCAATGGCCACCATCTTAAAAAAGAAATCAAACCCTTTCACTACTTAATGCCTCTTCAGCTATTGCTCATCCACTCTTCTCCCCTTTATAGTCAAATCTCTTGGAAGAGTTGTCTATAGTCTAACTCCATTTACTCATGCCTTTCTCGTGTTTACCCATTGCACTCTAGCTTTTGCTTCCAATTACATCTCTAAACTTGGCTTTGCTGAGATTGCTGATGTTACTAAATCCAATGGACTTGCTTCAGTGTTCATCTTATGTGACTTCTGAACATTTGCCACTGTTGGCAGCTCCCAACTTCACTTGACTTTGGTGATATGACAATCTTTTCCTCCAAACTTCCTGATTTCTTGTTGAGTCTCATTTTGTGAGCTCCTCCTCAGAGCAGTTACTACATGGAAATCCTTACATTCTTGGCCTTAAACTTTCTTCTTTCTCTCCATAGGTAATTTCATTAGCTCTTGCAGCCTTGATTGCAATCAGTTTGTGTGAATGATGCCCTTATTTACAACTCTACAATAGACCTGAGCTCTGGATCCTGCACCCTCCATTGCTATAGCTCATAAATAACTCAGGTACAATATATGCAGAACTGATCTCATTATTAATCTCCAAAATCGATCTTTTAGTGTTCACCAGCTGAAAAAAATGGCATCGCCATGCATTAACTTGTTAAAGTCAGAAATTTGAGGCTTACTTTAGATTTCTCCTTTGCTCTTCTATGCTCTTCCATCCATCTTATCACAAAGTCCTGTTGATTTAAACTCTTAACTTTGTCTAATTGTCTCCATACCCATTAGGTCAGGCTCCTATAAAATCTTTTATCTCTGTGCCTTTGTAATTCTCATTCAAAAATTCTGTTTGTAACCTCTATGGGGTACTATTTCATTAACGACTTCTCCAAACTCTATTACTTCTACCTCAGCATTAGTTGTGTTATGAAAATGTAATAGATGGCCATAAGAAACTAGCAAGCTGGTAGGGACCACTTATCAGATGATACAAATGGTCTTTATAGTGGCACACCTGAGCACTTGGACATTTATCATTGGAATCTTCAGGGTTCAATTCAAAAGAGACTAAGAGAAAGGTGGATGATAGAGAAGAAGCCATAAAATGGTGTAAGTGCATAAGAAGCAATAGCCGAGTTGAAATGGGAAAGAAACTGTCAAAGTGGGAGGGCCCTTGCACACTTGAGAGAAATAGCTCACAGAAACAAAGACTGCTTATCAATCTTACCTCCTATACAGATAATCATATGTAACTTGGTTTTTATTCACTCTTTCACTTTTATTTTGTGCAACTAGCTGTTAGTTTAAATTTTATAGTAATAAGACAATAATAAAAAATGGACTCTGGGACGGGTGAAGGCCAGAGATGTCTCTGCTATGTTGTTAATTTGGCAGCATAAAAATGCCCTGTTCTTCAGGACAGCCTGTGGAATATAGTTCTTCCAATTCTTCCTCTCAGTGGAATGCCATTTCAGTTTTTATCAGCTTGATTTTTTTTTTGAAATTTCAAGATTTAATTTCATCTTGAGATTACAAAAGATAATTCGAAAGCAATAGAGAAATTTCTCAAGAGGGCACTCAAACAAGCTTTTCTTTATGTAGGAAATCTTCTGATATCTGGAACAAATGTTAATTTTCATTGATGGTTTCCCATTAGTTACCTACTTTACCAAGTAAATTATATGCCTTGAGAATATTATCTAACGGTAAAGGAGTTATTTTCAGGTTGGGCTTAAATCCAATGCACTCTAGAGAAGCACAAAATATTGTCTAGGAAACTAGTGAAATACTCAACAAAATTCTTCCATTCTGATACTGAGAAATTTTGTTGTAATTTGGATGTATTATACAAAAATATTAGAAAAATAATATTTATAAGAGATATCGAAGAACTTCTATAGCTACGATTTCCCTTTGTCCTTAGCCCTCTTCTTCATAGTTACAAAGATGAGAAGAAAAGAGAATGAGAAAGGGAAGTGGGGAAAGAAATGCACATTTACAGAGCACGTACTTTGTGTCATTTTACTAAGAACTTGTTTAGCAATCACACCAAAGCAGAAAAACTGTTCATATCTTGTTTCTATTATTATGACCAATACCACCAGCATCCTTGTATAGGAGCAGGTCTGAAATATGTAGGCCACTTTTCAACCTCATTGCCAGCCCCCCAAACTCCCACCTCACTGTCAGATATTCATGTAAGCCCATGTAAACCTGTCTCATCAGCATATCCTCCTGATTTGGGGTTACGGCATATCCATGGGGGTCATATTCCAAGCATTTCTCAATTGTTTATGGAATATTCCTGGCTTTAAAAGAATAAAACAATAGAATAGGTGTCTCATTCTTTTTTGTTCCTACTATTAATTTCCGATGTGGAAAATGCTAAGATAATAGGAATCTTAGGAATTGGCAGCAAGATTACCATTAAGACTTGTGGGCATTTGTTCTGGCTACTATCCAAGATGATCCTCCCAGCGTCTTCTGGTTCTAACCACCTGAATAAACAAAGGCCTAGGGACACATTAATTTTTAGCCAGCCAAATTCTCATTTTGTCTCTGGTTTAGGATATAGGAATTATTTAAATTTAATCTGTATTATATATTATCTGATCACTTCTCTTTTAACCACTTAAACTTTCAGATGAGAAAGTATACTTAAAATTGTACAAGGATCTGTATTTTTAAGACTCAGATTGGGTTTAATCAATTGAGTAATGTGATTTTTACTTGGAATTAGACTCAAAGAATCAATATTGTGTGTGTGAATATATCAGGGCAATTTCGACTCCAAATAACAGGACATGTGATTATCAGCAACTTAAACAATGGGGCATTTATTACTGCAGGTAAGGTAAAGTCTGGGGAATTCCAGGGTTAGCTCATTCTGTGGCTCAAAGACGATAGATTAGCTTCTCTTAGATTATCTTGTTTTTTCTAATTGCAAGGTGGCTGTATTCTTACCAGGCCTTTGCCTAAAAGCTGGAAAAGAAAGGAAAGTCTTGTCAAGTCTCCCCTTTTTAAGAATTAGGAGAATTTCCATGATGATCATAGCAGAATTTACCTTATATGTATATTTTTGTCCCTGATTATATCGTATTCCTAAAGCAGCTCTTGACAGAGAAATAGAATCACTATGATTGGTTAAGACTAATACACATTAACATTCTGGGGTGGTTGGGGAGGATCCCTGAATCACATTATCGGCCTAAATTATGAATAAAATTAGGGTTCTCATTAAGAAGGAAGAACAGTGTTTTTTGTGTAGGTAACTAATACTGTCTATCATTGTGAACAAAACTTTTTTATACAAAATGCCAACAGTGGTGTGTCATTCAGTACTATTTTTTGTTGCAAAAAACCTGATAGCCGACCTCTAATTGGCTTAAATAGTGTTAGGGAAAAAGGAACTTCTCTTGGTCCTCAAGGTTCTTTTGGTTGGTCTAATAATCAAATAGACACGAGACAGATTCGCAAGAGAAAATAACCAAATTTCATACATGCATATGTATGGGAACCCCACATACATGAGAGAGTCAGAGACCCCAGACACATGGAAGGTTCAGAGACAGAAAGGGAACATGAGTACATAAGACATTCTGAGCTAGGATGCAGTAAGGTGCCTTGGGGGCTTAAAAAGGTCATTGCAGAATGATAAGAGGAACAGATGTTCAGTAAATAGAAGTTTATCCTGCCCTAAAGACAGGTCAAAAGAGGTTATCTTTGATAATCTCCCATTCTGGGCAAGGCCCCTAATCCAAGTTCTTCCAGGTGGTCAAGGGAGGGGGCCGGAGTTTCTCCTGAGCCAGCAGCTAAAGGCACCCTTAGCTCAAACAATTCACATACCACAGAAGCGCATTTTGGGGTGACTAACCCTGAACCACCACAGCTATAAAGAGAACATATTGAGATAGGGCTAGTTTCAGGCCAGACTTGAATGAGTAGACCTAAACATGTAATGGAAGATCTTTTGGTATCTCTGCTCTTTCTTTTTTTACAATGACAGCTTCTTCCTGAGCCTAGTACTGTCCTGGTAGCCAGATGACTGCCACTGTCTTCAAGGGACAATTCTCCTTCTATCTAGTGTCAAAGAGTATCTCTACCTTTATCTACTACAGAAAAATTGGAGACTTTTCTTTTCCATAAGTGTCAACAAATATCCCTCACATTCCATTGGCTCGTGTTAGATTACAAACTCATCTATGAACCAATGGATGGGCTATGCAATTAATGTTTAGGCTAATAACATTGTCATACATCTAAAGCAATGCAATTTATAACAGTAATCTTCTGACAGCAGTGAAAGGAAGTTAGGAAGAGAAGTGAATGAGTGAATTAATGATAAATAAAGGAAGACCTCTCCGATTGCAATGAGTTTCATATTGTGGCCATTTTTTCTAGCGAATTTCAATAAATTGAATAATTGTTGTCTGGAAGATAGCTTAAATTAAGCAAATCATAAATATCAAGTTTATAAGAAATAGCTAGTAAAAGCCACACCAGTATCAAAATTCTAGCAGAATAAGATGATTGTTTTGGGTACAATTTATTGGTTTTAAGAAAGACTAAGAAGTTATTCATTGTGACATTTTGATATCGGGGAAATTGAATTAATTATATTTTGGTCAAAAAACTCACACAGAATTCAAATAGTTTAGGTTCAGATTTGGTTCTGATGGTTATCATTTGAAGGGATTTTTAAAATCTAAATAAATAAAAAATATTTTTAGTACATTGTACTTTTTAGTGCACAGTGATGTTTAATGCCAGAAATATCATTTCTGAAATGGCTACTATATACATCACAAAGTAAAAGAATATATATACCACCAGCATCCTTGTATAGGAGCAGGTCTGAAATATGTAGGCCACTTTTCAACCTCATTGCCAGCCCCCCAAACTCCCACCTCACTGTCAGATATTCATGTAAGCCCATGTAAACCTGTCTCATCAGCATATCTTCCTGATTTGGGGTTACGGCATATCCATGGGGGTCATATTCCAAGCATTTCTCAATTGTTTATGGAATATTCCTGGCTTTAAAAGAATAAAACAATAGAATAGGTGTCTCATTCTTTTTTGTTCCTACTATTAATTTCCGATCTGGAAAATGCTAAGATAATAGGAATCTTAGGAATTGGCAGCAAGATTACCATTAAGACTTGTGGGCATTTGTTCTGGCTACTATCCAAGATGATCCTCCCAGCGTCTTCTGGTTCTAACCACCTGAATAAACAAAGGCCTAGGGACACATTAATTTTTAGCCAGCCAAATTCTCATTTTGTCTCTGGTTTAGGATATAGGAATTATTTAAATTTAATCTGTATTATATATTATCTGATCACTTCTCTTTTAACCACTTAAACTTTCAGATGAGAAAGTATACTTAAAATTGTACAAGGATCTGTATTTTTAAGACTCAGATTGGGTTTAATCAATTGAGTAATGTGATTTTTACTTGGAATTAGACTCAAAGAATCAATATTGTGTGTGTGAATATATCAGGGCAATTTCGACTCCAAATAACAGGACATGTGATTATCAGCAACTTAAACAATGGGGCATTTATTACTGCAGGTAAGGTAAAGTCTGGGGAATTCCAGGGTTAGCTCATTCTGTGGCTCAAAGACGATAGATTAGCTTCTCTTAGATTATCTTGTTTTTTCTAATTGCAAGGTGGCTGTATTCTTACCAGGCCTTTGCCTAAAAGCTGGAAAAGAAAGGAAAGTCTTGTCAAGTCTCCCCTTTTTAAGAATTAGGAGAATTTCCATGATGATCATAGCAGAATTTACCTTATATGTATATTTTTGTCCCTGATTATATCGTATTCCTAAAGCAGCTCTTGACAGAGAAATAGAATCACTATGATTGGTTAAGACCAGTACACATTAACATTCTGGGGTGGTTGGGGAGGATCCCTGAATCACATTATCGGCCTAAATTATGAATAAAATTAGGGTTCTCATTAAGAAGGAAGAACAGTGTTTTTTGTGTAGGTAACTAATACTGTCTATCATTGTGAACAAAACTTTTTTATACAAAATGCCAACAGTGGTGTGTCATTCAGTACTATTTTTTGTTGCAAAAAACCTGATAGCCGACCTCTAATTGGCTTAAATAGTGTTAGGGAAAAAGGAACTTCTCTTGGTCCTCAAGGTTCTTTTGGTTGGTCTAATAATCAAATAGACACGAGACAGATTCGCAAGAGAAAATAACCAAATTTCATACATGCATATGTATGGGAACCCCACATACATGAGAGAGTCAGAGACCCCAGACACATGAAAGGTTCAGAGACAGAAAGGGAACATGAGTACATAAGACATTCTGAGCTAGGATGCAGTAAGGTGCCTTGGGGGCTTAAAAAGGTCATTGCAGAATGATAAGAGGAACAGATGTTCAGTAAATAGAAGTTTATCCTGCCCTAAAGACAGGTCAAAAGAGGTTATCTTTGATAATCTCCCATTCTGGGCAAGGCCCCTAATCCAAGTTCTTCCAGGTGGTCAAGGGAGGGGGCCGGAGTTTCTCCTGAGCCAGCAGCTAAAGGCACCCTTAGCTCAAACAATTCACATACCACAGAAGCGCATTTTGGGGTGACTAACCCTGAACCACCACAGCTATAAAGAGAACATATTGAGATAGGGCTAGTTTCAGGCCAGACTTGAATGAGTAGACCTAAACATGTAATGGAAGATCTTTTGGTATCTCTGCTCTTTCTTTTTTTACAATGACAGCTTCTTCCTGAGCCTAGTACTGTCCTGGTAGCCAGATGACTGCCACTGTCTTCAAGGGACAATTCTCCTTCTATCTAGTGTCAAAGAGTATCTCTACCTTTTTCTACTACAGAAAAATTGGAGACTTTTCTTTTTCATAAGTGTCAACAAATATCCCTCACATTCCATTGGCTCGTGTTAGATTACAAACTCATCTATGAACCAATGGATGGGCTATGCAATTAATGTTTAGGCTAATAACATTGTCATACATCTAAAGCAATGCAATTTATAACAGTAATCTTCTGACAGCAGTGAAAGGAAGTTAGGAAGAGAAGTGAATGAGTGAATTAATGATAAATAAAGGAAGACCTCTCCGATTGCAATGAGTTTCATATTGTGGCCATTTTTTCTAGCGAATTTCAATAAATTGAATAATTGTTGTCTGGAAGATAGCTTAAATTAAGCAAATCATAAATATCAAGTTTATAAGAAATAGCTAGTAAAAGCCACACCAGTATCAAAATTCTAGCAGAATAAGATGATTGTTTTGGGTACAATTTATTGGTTTTAAGAAAGACTAAGAAGTTATTCATTGTGACATTTTGATATCGGGGAAATTGAATTAATTATATTTTGGTCAAAAAACTCACACAGAATTCAAATAGTTTAGGTTCAGATTTGGTTCTGATGGTTATCATTTGAAGGGATTTTTAAAATCTAAATAAATAAAAAATATTTTTAGTACATTGTACTTTTTAGTGCACAGTGATGTTTAATGCCAGAAATATCATTTCTGAAATGGCTACTATATACGTCACAAAGTAAAAGAATATATCGGTTTTCTTAAATACATCCTTGGACAAATTAATAGTGTCTAAGAGCCAGCAAATGAATTATATGATTCAGTATGGGAAGAGAAGGCAGCACCCAAAAGATACAAAGGGAGGATTCATGGCTTCTGGTCACATGTATGGCCACTGCAATAATTTCCTAAAATCTTGGACAAATCAATGCCTCTGTGTGTCAGCCTCTTTATTTGTAAAACAAAATGTTAATCTATATAATCAATAAAAAGTTTTCTGACTCTAGAATTTTATGATTGCATTAGGGACTTTAGACTTCTGGGCATATATTCTAAACTATTTTGGTACTTAATATAATGTGATGTTAGTTTACATGTTGGCATTTAAGCTTCTTATGCCTGGTTTAACAGCCCATATGACATCTATATTACCAAGTAGCGGATACATGGTAAGTGTTTGGTTCTTGTTGTGTTAAATTGGATACAATGATTATGATTATGACTCTGCCTTCTCCAATAGATGGTGGGTAGGAGTGAGTAGTTTATTTATCATTCCTCTAATGTCACTATGACCTCACATATAGAAAAACAGCCCAAAGAACTAAATATGGGCAGAAATAGCTTGGTCAACACTTCTTTAGTTTTTTCAGCGTCTTGGAAATTATGAGCTCTATTGATGATATTGATGATCAACCACAAAGTTACATATTTTCATATGTGCATGAGTCTTCCCAGTGGGAAAAATCAGAATACTGCCAAATAAGAATTTCAATTAAAATTGAAAAAATATTCTCAAATTTAGTTTTATATTAATAACTGGCATAATAAATGTTTGAAAAGCTGATAGGACAACTTAAATTCTCAAATTATCATCTCTCTGAATGGATGGTATAGAAGTGCAGGTGTGTGTATCTCCACATGTGTAAACATATGTCAATATGGTCGAAGAATATTCAGAGAGGCAGTAGATAATGTGACGCAGGAAGTAACAGGGGGTTGGTCAGTGGCTACTGTTCAATGGGGAATCCTTTATCTGGGCTTACCCCACCTGAAAGTTGCACTCTGTGTCTAAATAGCCCATCCTGCTCCTGCAGTACAGAGTAGATTGAAGTAAAAGAGGGTCAGAAAGAAAGAGAGAGAGAGGGAGAGGGTCAGAAAGAAAGAGAGAGAGAGGTTTAGTGAGGCAGCATAGTAGAAGAAAAAGCTACAGGAATGAACAGTCATTAGGCAATTTTTGTGAGGATGCTTTGAAAAATAGTGACTCTGTCCTGTGCAGTAATATAGTAGAATCTGCTATAGAACTTCAGTGAGATTGTGTGCTTTGATGGAGAATTTTTCACAGCTAAAGATGGAGAGAATAAAGAACTCTCTGCTTTTAGCACAGAAGCCCTCATACGAGACTGACTAGCATATACCGTCTGAAACTGGGACTGTGCAAGACTTAGGAGAGAACAGTGAATCCTACAGAACCATGGCAATGGTATAAAATATGAACAGGACCAGGAAGAAGTTTTTTAGGACCAGGAAGAAGTTTTTTTTTTTTTTCCTCTACAAATTCTTTAATAAATAGGATTGGATATTAATACAAGAAGTACATGGTTTGCTCAAGATAAATTTAGAAAACTTTATATAGTATGCTTTATAGTATAGTTTCAGGCCTTCTCAATCCTTTCATCTTTACAAAGCTCTTAGTCAAAGAACTCTTCAGATATTGTTAGAGATAGACATGGGAACCAGGTGGAAGTACCTGACCTTAGCAATCAAGTACCTAGAGTGGTAAAACTGGACATGCAGCATCATTTTCCAAGTACTGCTTGAGTAAGGTCTGATACTATCTGGATGTGTCACACATTCTAAGTAAATTTATAAACACACACATAGGCATGATCAAGAGTCACTGGAGACCAGCTAAAACAATACATTCAACCCAATGCAAAGTGGTTGACCTCCCCACCATCAGTGTTATACTTTTATATAAAATCATAAAAGTTTGATTTCATAAAAAATTCTAATGAATGAACATCAATTAAGAGAAAAATGTAAATAAGTGAAATAGTACACATTAACATTTCTGAATGGCACTAATTTATTTTGGGGAGTTTTGAAGATTTAGACTGATTCATTCATCTTACAAAGTGCTTATTATACACAAGCCTCTAAGTTAGGCCTTGGGGATAACACGGTGACGATAAACCAGGGAAAAAATTTTAATACTCAATTCTTCTTATATTGTACTAAGCTTGTTTGCTTCCATAATCTGTTAATCAGCCCAGTTTCAAGCTAAATAATTACAGATGTTTTTTAATACAAAAGACATTCCATGAAGAAAGCAAGCATCTCGAGAAGTATTAGAATATCTTTAAATATAAAACATGTCTCTTAGTTTCCTATAAATAAAAGGCATGTGAGTAGAATGATATATAAGAGCTGTTTTCTTTGTGTAGAACATAAAACAATAACATTAATATTCAGAGAATGGAGTGATCTGTGTTTAAACTAGGGATCTTCCAATCACTTGCTGTGTGAGCTTGGCAGTTACTTAAACTTCCTGTGTTTTAGTTTATCTGTAAATAGACCTCTAAGTACATCAACACAGTACCTCATAGTATCGTAAGAGACTTTTATGGGTTAATTCATGTTAAACTCTAAGAATAATGCCTGGCACATAATATTGTGCAAGAAATGTTACCAATATTATTACCATTGTCTACCTACTATTTCTAAGCACATTCCTCAAATCTAAGTTCCTCATCTTCCTGTAAATCAATTGACGTTTCTTTTTAGTAGCATGGTCAAGGAGAAGTTTCCAATTGTATAGGTTCACAATTTTACAGCTTTACTTTCAAACTCCTAAAAGCTCTGCAAAATGAAAGTTTTTCATGGCCTATCCAGTAGCAAAATCTAACCTGATCTGACCTGAATTTATTTGGCAGCAAAATCTGATCCGAACTAATGGAAAGCTATTAATAGTTTTATATACCCCATTCGGTGTAAGTATTAATATATTCGATTATGGAATATTGTCCCACACCCTATTGAGATTACCTTTCAAATATAAAAAAGTTCTTTATTCTCAAACATATTTGACCTCCAGGGTTTAGATAAGAAATTGTAGATCTATACTAGTCAGTATAGAAGAAATTTCCATCTCTGTCTCTGTAAGCAAGATTTATTAAGCAGGGATGTGAGTTTTTCAATTATAAACATCCTGAACCAATCAGCTCTCCAAATCCAAAAAATGCGAAACTTGTTTCCCCATGACATTTATTATCACTAGGTCAATCTGCCCTCCTACTTGTTCTCTCTGCTATAATTTTCAAGGAGCAGTTATTTTGATTTTGAAACATTTATCAAGTTATAATAATTCTACTTCTCCTCCAATTATTTTAATGCCTTAGCCCATTCCCCCAATCTCTGTCCACATTCATACACCATAAAGTACGGTGTTTTGACAAACAAATTCGAATTGTTAGGTGGAAGTATGTAACCCCTCAACCCTGTTCTTGATAGCTTTTTCCATTTTCCCCCACCTGGGATAAGTCAAGGAATCAGAGAGGATGAGTCTTGCCAAGCACATTAACTCCATTTTGCCCTTCAGCACATGTCCTATTATGTCTAGTCTTCAGGCGGTTCATCTGGTTTTATCTCAGGAAGTTGACAGTAGATCACAATCTAAAATACCTATTTTCGTTAAAGATGCCTAAGATCTCCAGAGCTATCTAGGAGAAAATTCTAAGATTCCTTCCTCTCTATCTCCAGGGAGTCTAAAGTCATATGTTTTTAAATTCTCCAAATAAATTTAATCTCCACATCAGATTTAACTACAGTAACTGCAGCTGGGTTTAAAAATCTAATCTCACTCACAGTACTAATAGAAAGCAGCAGTCTAGGTAGAACTGATCCTGAAAACCTCTTTTCCAGTATACTCAGAATGTTTTCTTTCTCTTTTGTGGTCAAAGAGGCCTCAAGATGTAGAACTACTTAGTTACCAAGGTGGCCAACAGTAAAGAGGTAAATATGGGTTTATAACAGATATCAATTCCAATAAGCAGAGCCTTCTAGCTCTAGTGAGATGAAGACCTCATTTTGAAGGAAATACAGTGTCTGCATTTGAATTCTCCCTGGGTCATTTGCTCCTCATACTGTGTCTTGGAGCAAACCCCTTAACTTCTTTGGGATATATTTTCTTGGTCAGTACCATAGGCATCATGGTTCCTGCTTTTCTAGAATTACCCCAGGTCACAACAGAAAATTACTGAGCTGGGATTCAAACATGTATCTATCTGTTTGACTCCAAAAACACTGATCTTGTCCTTTCCATCATGCTGTCTCTAGAAAGTTCACATGTAAAACGGAATGTTCCCTCTGCTGCTAAATCACCATAGCTAGCTAGATATTAATACAGTGTGGAAGAACTTTTGGACGATTTAACTTTTGATGACGGGACCTGGTGTCAATCAGGGCTACATGTAGAGCATGGCTGCAGTGTTAAATTTAAAAGACTTCCTTGTCCTTAGTAACAGAGTGACAGGAGGGGCAATCCAAAGCTGTTTGTGGTTCTTCTACCGTTAGATGTAAACCTAGTTATGTGGTACCACATAGCAAACCTCAGGAAGTCTTATTGGAAACATTGTGGAGCTCACTGAGAGCTGAGAAGAGGAGAAACTAAAGCAGAAATTTCAGTTGCTTAAAAAAATCTAAACAGAATGAGAAGTCCCTCTTCCCAAGCAATCCTGGGTATGCGGGATATGATAGCTCCAATGAACACCTTGTCACCAAAAGGAATCTGTTCAAGACACAGAGACTGCATCCGTTACTAGAAGCCTCCCAGTTTCTAGAAGCTAATTTTCTCCAGTGATTTCTATAAACGCAGAAACCCTTGGCTTCCTGGAAGACTTTAAATTTCCACATCTCTCTGATATAACCTTTAAATACCACACTTAATAAAATGTAAAGTACAACTTCTTTTTTTCCTAAATCCAGGAACTTGCTCTCATTGGAAATGACAGGAAAACAGCTTTGTAACTCACTGGACACACAGTTTATGCTTTAAAGGGAGGTTACTGGAGGAACAACCTGAAGACATGCTATCTGAGGTCAGTGGCATTTCCTTACTTGATGTTGTTTCCTGACAAAACCTTTTTTTGGTGATCAGTGGGGAGTGGGGGATAAGTGGGAATAGGACTTAAAATAAAGGGTAAAGGAATTAAGGCAAAAATAGGGAACTGTGGTATTAATTCTCTCCCTCTTTCTCATTTATTGTACATTGTTATCCCCTCTATGGACCTAGAAGAAAAATTCTCTCTCTATACATATCTATCAATAAATACGCATAAATTATGGAGCATACCTACTTGTGGTGCTAAGAGGAATACCGTATACAGATTTTTAGTTTCCTGTGATCAATTTATAGGAGGATATGTAAGATATGTGCATTTAGATACGAGTAAGTGGTAGTAGCTCCAGAATCGTGAGGCCTTCCCACATTTATACAGCACAGTAGGTTTGTTTCCCAGCATTTCTTCAGCCATCAGAACACCCTGGATTATTGTTAATATTTGCCTGTTTGGATCTCTGTCTCTCCTTCTGGCATGTCAAGCCCTTGGGAATAGACACGGATGTCACTTGGCTTCCTATCTCCAGGTTTCCCACAGTTACGTGGCCTACAATGGGTGTTCCACAAATGTTTGTTGACGTCATAGCAATATTCTGGGACTCAACATATGTCTTGTCAAATTAAAGAAAGTGATCTCTGTGCTAGGATCTGAAGATTGGACTGATTGTAAAGGGACACCGTTGGGAGCTGTTTTGTATTCTCATTGGATGATGTGCTATATGTAGCTTGAAGGGCACATTTTACATGAAAGTAAATATATCAGTTGGCTAATATAAGCCATTCAGAGCAAGTTTGTTTATGTCTAATAAAATTACACAATGCACGAAGCTACAGGAAACTCACGTTCTGCCTATCTTCATTTTCCAGATAAATTAGGCTCCGAGAAAGGAAATAGGCTTCTCTCTCACAGCCTGCCACTTTTAAGCAACCTCAAAGGCCTATTCCCCATGGGTTGTGGTTTGGCAGAAACTGCTCTTAGCCTGTGTATGGGGTCATGTGAAATATTGTGATTTGGACAGTCAGTGTTTACTACTGGATACCACCTTTCTTATGGCTCCTGCATGGGAAAAGAAATCTTCATGTTTACTGCAAGGGGAAAACAATGGGAATGGTCGGGGGAATTGTGCTACATACAACTATTTAAACTCCTGTATATTTATTCAGATCTGAACAATTACTAGTTCAACACTGGGACCTTATTGTATGAATTTCCCTGTTACACACCCAACCGTTTAGAAGCACAGCTGGAAGTCTCCTTTTATATTGTATCATTATATATCAATCACTAGCTAAAAAAGATGGATATATTAACGAATAAACCTGAGAAAGGTAGAGCATTGGTTTCATCTGAACATTAATTCTGTAGGAATCCGGGATAAAGTGCTGCCACCCATTCCTGTCTGTTGAGCTTTTGCGTTTTCTATGCAAAGTGAGGATGCCAAAGCCTTCTAGGGTCCCAATACACAGTGATCCAGTTTAAAGGTAAATAGAAGATTTTACAATACATCACCTTGAAAGCCATAAGAAATACATTTTTCAGATGTACAAACAAGATAGGAAGGGTCTAGCCCTTACCTTCAGGCAGAAAATGCAGAACTGAAGGATTTGAGGATTTGGAGCCTCAGAAAGGTCAACTTTTGTTTGTAATGCATTTTGACTATTTTCATCTTCTTATAGGCAAGCTCTCTGTTTTGTATAAGTTAGACATAACCTTTACATGGTATTTCTCTTGGCAGACACAGTGGTAGTGAAAAAACTGTGCCAAATTAAAGCGAGCACGCTCGAAAATACTGAAATTTGATCCTTCTATTGATTCTTTTTCACAGGAGAGGCAATAAAAACCATCTTAGAGTCCAATTGAGATTCTGGTCTTCTCTAAGAAGTAAAATGTGTATATTTATCATTCTATCAAGTCTTGAACTTTTCTTTGTCTGTATTGGCCAGAATAAAAAAGCCATTTATCATTAGTTTAGTAAACTTCAATGCATGATTGTCTTAGCATTTTATAACTAAAACAAATAAACAACAACAACAACAAAAACAACAAAAACCCCTCTCTTTATTTGAAAGCTCCCTGGAGCAGGCATCAGAAAATATGAGTTTGCTTCTAGTTCTTTCATTAACTAGCTAGTGATAGTGGACAAATTATTTAATTCTGTAGCTTTTATAGCTCTTGAGATTGGGACCATCATATACTAAGAGCACAAAAGACCACAAATTAGGCAGCAAATTTAAAAGTTGCAAACACGATAAAAATAGAAAAAAAATTGTTTCTTAATGCAACCCATTTCAAAGAACATGTTTATCTAAATCTAGTGTGGTATACCTCAAAATTTAATTGATTTCTTCTTTTTATTAATCTCCTATTCTCACTTGTTAGCGGGGGGAAAAATGTGAACTTGAACTTGCCCACTCAGGGTAACTATGTCCTTGCAGTTTAAAACAGTCACTTCCCAATCCCCACTATAGGATCTAAGTCAGCCAGTTCTGAGAAGCCATCTTCTCCTATACTTTTCCATGATAAAGTCTTTCAGAAGTTCATATACCATACTGCTATATATAACAGAAAGATGCCTGATACTTAGGTATTCTTGCTGTGGTCAGTATTGTTTTAGTGCTCTCCTGTGTCCTTTGCTGATTGGTGTCTGTTGAGCTATGGCTGGTTTTACCTGTTTTTCAGATGTTACTCTGGTTTCTGACATGGCCCACCTTCTCTAGGTGTTAATGCCATCTCCTTATCCCAATCGTAGACCTTTTCAGGTCTCAGCTCTTTTGACTCTCACTCGCTACCCCAGTTGGGGCACATGAGAACTTCCGTATTTCCTTGATGGTATGTGTGAAACATGAGGAACCGGAAGTGTTCCTACTTCTGACCAGTGAGCATGGGGTATCTTGGAGGGCAGACTCCTCAGACTGTGTGGGAAAGCAGTGAATTATAGCTTAGAAATGGTTGAATATTAGAAGTTTCATGTGATTTAACCTATAAAAGTATGATTTTGAGAGCCTGAGGAAATTATTCTCTCTCCTCAAATATTTAAAACTATTATCTCTCTATAGAGCTTAAAAATCTCAATTTTAATGCCAGAGTTAAACAATTATTCTTTGTACTATACAGTTGCTACTCTGTCCCATCCTGAAAATAAAGCTTAGTCTCAAGGCCTACAATTAATGGCAAAAGAAAATTTGAGAGAGAAATAAAAATAAAAATGAACTACTGAGACTAGAAATTACATCAGAGGATATTTCAAAATATTATTTTTCTACCACTACAAAAATTCAAGTCAGAAATCCATGTAATAATTCTAAGTTTTCTTGAAGGAAATGATATGACAGCACTAATGAGCTTATATTTTATCAAGAAAAAAGTGATGTTAAATTGTATTTATGATCTAATTTATTTGAAGTTTTTTATTCTGTTTTGGGAACGTGAAAGATGAGACAAGAATGACTGGTGATGTAATTATAGGAATAATATTTCTTTATACTTCTATAAAATTTATAATTAAAAAAATCTTTTCACACAACCTATATTTCATTTAGTTAGTTCTTGGTAAAAACCTGTAAGCCTCTAAGTCCCTAAGGGAGAAACTGATCTGGCCCAAGTTAAGGAGCTGTTAAATTACATGACTGGGCTTAGAGTATTAGTATGTTTTGTGTATTTCCTTCCTCAAAATAATCACTCGTCCTGGAAAAGAGCCCTAAAGCTATCCCACAGCTGAATACGACGTGAGGTGTATAGTCAACGTGTGTATAAGATGAGGCATCAGATGGCTTAATTCTTTGACAAGAGAGCAAAATGATAGCATTAAACCACTCCGAGTTGTGATTATATTCTTAGAAAGTGCCAAACCTGAGTAGACAATAATCTCCTGGATTCCTTCACAAATATACTTCCTGTTTATTACAACCTGATTATCCTATCTGCAAAGTTTATACATCATTATTACTGCGTCAAGAAAGGCAGAATGCTATGGGGTTGCCGAATGAAATGTCTGGCACATCACTTCATATTAATTCAGCTGATTACAGAAGAGGTTTCCTTAGTTGTGCCATTTAGAGAAGAGTCACCATCATGCCAAAAATTTTTGGTGACTTAATTTTTCATGTTATGTCTGTCAGTTTTAGTTGCTGGTCATGTACTTAATGAAAACACAAAACCTCCTGAAGTAAAATTGAGCTAACATTTTTAATTACTTAAAATAGCTGATTAAGATAAAGTCAATATAAAGTAAACATTTGAAATAGTCCTCAGACTTTAACATGTACTGTATCAGTGTCTCGAGAAAAAATAATTAAAAGATTTTGTCATATATCTAAAAATACTGTGATATTGACACTAAATTATAAAAGGTAAAAAACATAATATCCATCATTTTTTCAATTAATTTAATAATTTAAATTTCTTGAGCTAAATTTATAATCTAAATCTGAGGTTTTAAGTTAGGCAAAACCCTTCGATTTGTTCTAAAAGAGATTATTTGAACAAAAATTAGCCCTTAAACAAATGAGTTATTTTATCTATTCGTTTGTGTTGATTTAAAAGGATTGAAATGACTGCTAACTTGTGAGTTAGTTGGACTTTGTTCATTGGTATGACTCCTCTTGTTAGTAACAGTCAAATATTTTTAAATTCAGTAGGAATGTCACATTAAAAAAAAGATAGGGCTAGGATTTCTCAGTGGTAAAAAGATGTGATTTTTTTTCAAAATGACAGTGAGATAACACTTCCTACTCATTAGGATGGCTATTGTGAAAACAAGCAAAGACAAAACAGCCCCCCAAGATCCCAGAAAATACCAAATGTTGTCCAGGATATGGAGAAACTGGACTCCTTGCACATGGCTGATGGGAATGTAAGACAGTTCAGCTCCTGTGGAAAATAGTATGGCAGTTTCTCAAAAAATGAAACATAAAATTACCATATGATCCAGCAATTCCACTCTTAGATATATATCCAAAAGATCTGAAAGGAGGGACTGGAACGGATATTTGTACACTGATGATCATAGCAGCATTAATCGCAATAGCCAAAACATGGAAAAAAACCCTAATATCCATTGACAGATGAATGATTAAACAAAATTTGGTGTATGCACACAGTGGACTATTTCTTGGTATAAAAATGGGAGGAAATACTGACACATGCTACAACATGGATGAACCCTGCAGACATTCTGCTTAGTGAAATAAAGCAGTCACAAAAGGACAAATACTGTACGATTCCACTTATAGGAAATATCTAAAATAGTCAAATTATAGAGACAGAAAATAGAATAGTGGTTACGCAGGGTCAGGGGAGAGCAGTTATTGTTTAATGGGCACAGAGTTTCGGTTTAGGATGAGGGGAAAGGTCTGGAGACGCATGGTGGTGGTGATGGTTGCACAACAATGTGAGTGTATGTAATGCCACCAAATTGTACATGTGAAAATGGTTAAAATGGTGAATTTTATGTTACGTATATTTTACCCTCCCCCCCACACACAAAGATGTGATTTTTGATCATGTAAATCTAGCTTGCCCTTAACAAAGTAGCTGTTTTCTACCTGCACTTGGATTTGCCCTCAGGTATTTCCTGTCTCCCTATTGGCTACTTGGCATAAATTACCACTTAATTTCTGTAGTCTTGAATTTTTTCTTCCATCAAATGAAGGAGAGAAATTGGTTAATCTCTGAATTTCCTGGAGCTGTTCTTATCACTGTGGATGATTAAATGGAGAATAGTAAGCCATTACTCTATTTAAAATAGACTATACTATCAGTTTACTTTTTTACATTCCAATTCTCTTGGGAAAGCATCACAGACTGTGAATTTGCTTTTCCTTTTGATGGACATAAGCATGCTGTTTGGTTACAGTTTATGAATATCTTGGCAAATGTCTTAAATGTAAAACATTAATTGAAAAAGCAATTTTCATCATTTAAATATAAATTTTCATCAGATAAACTTGACATGAAAGCACAATATTTGCATTGTCATTACCAGTCAGTGACAGAAAAACAAAAATATTATTTCTTAATAAAATGTAAAGCTGTTTTATCTTCTAAACTAAAATTCATTGTGATATGATATAAATAACATGAATAAAAGAAATAGTCATTTATATAATATTCAATATTTTTTCAAGTGCAGTGTAATATTATCTCTGAATTGAATGTACAGGGAAATTGAAGCTTAAAGATGCAGTTTAATAGGTTAATAAGAGATATAATTAGAAAGTAGTTTCCATGTTAAACTTGGTAGGTTGGGTCATTTGTCTCCTGGGACAGCCTTACTCTGAGTAAGTATACTACTCAGGATAGACTTGGTGATTCTGCAGAAACAAATAAATCTAAAAATGTCAGAGACTTAAAAAAATAAAAATTTATTTTTCATTCATGCAAATTTTTTTGCAAGTTCAGTGGTTCTCCAGGCAGTTTCTTTTCAGTAGAGTCTCAGGGACCCAGGATGTTTGCATCTTATTTCATCACCATCTCAGCATGAGCCCTCCAGTTTGCACAGGCAGAGAACAAAGGAGCTTGGATTGGGTGGGGGAGTTATAGGCAGGGGCATTTCATTGTCTCAGCCTGGGACGTGACATGTGTTATTTAAACTCACAACCCATTGGCCAGAGAAAATCATATGACCCTACTGAACTGCATGGAGGCTAAGCAAGGTGGGCGATACATGTATTCGGTGGGCATTAAATGTCTCTGCCACAATGAGGTTCTTCAGTCTGAGCCAAGTCCCAAGAATTTAGGCCACAGGATATATGAAAATAGCTGCTATGTTAGTTTTCTATTATTGTTCTGATAAATCACCACGAACAGCAGCTTAAATGACACACATATACTGTCTTATAGTTTTGTAGTTCAGAAGCCCAATAAGGCCTCACTAGGCTAAAATGAAAGAGATGGCAGGGCTGCTTCCTTCTGGGAGCTTTAGGAGAGAATCTGTTTCTGGTCTTTTCTATTTTCCAGAGGCTGTCCACATTCCTTGGTTCCTGGTTCCCTTTCTCTGTCTTCAAAGCCAGCAATGGTGCATCTCTCTATTCCTTCTTTATGATCACATCTTCGTCTGACCCAAGCCAGGCAAGGTTCTCTGCTTTTAAGGACTCATGTGGTCACAGTGGACCCAATAGGATCATCCAGGATAATCTACCCATCTCAAAGTCCTTAACATTAGTCACTTCTGTAAAATCCTTTTTTTCATGTAAGGTTATATAGTCACGGGTTCCAGGGTTTAGAATGAGAACATCTTTGGTGGTGGTGGAATATGTGTGGTCATTATTCTATCACAGTTACTTTTTATTATAATGAAATTCACTTATTAAAATATAATGTTAATAACTGGCTGCCACTTTAGAGAAAAACAGTTTTCAATAGAAGCTTCTACTTCTTTGGATTTTCTTTTAAAAACTATTGGTTTATTTTTCGGTTTATAATAATCCAGAAGACTGGACTCGAGACCAAGTTTTTAGAATTCTTATTTGTAGTAGACAGCTATTTTTCTTCTGTTTCTGTCAGATAGTCCAATTATCAGTAATACCATTCCAATTTTGCTGGGTGATGATCTACATTTTTCTGCTCTCAGGCTGTATGACTTAGGTGCTGCTGACCTTATCAAGGCTCCTCTGGTACCCACATGAGCCAAGCATGCCCATCCAAAATTTCACATCATCCAATCACAACGATTCATTCAGAAAATCCCTCCAAGAGAGTGAATTGCAGGACTTAGGTGAGATTGTTCTAAAAGAGAAGTTCTTATCTCACAGGTGTCGCTAAGTATGTACAATGCAAGTGTGAAGCTGCTGGTGTGCATCTCTATCCAGGAGGGAAAAGAATGCCTGAGAATGAACCCACTGTAGAGGAAAGCAGAGGCGGAGGACAAGAGCAGAGTCCAAGCATCTGCATCTAGTCGTGCCTGAGATTTCTATTACAAAAGTTTATATTCTCTTTTTGTGTAAGCAACTTTAAGCAGCTTCGGGTTTCTGACACTTGCAACCTCATGAGGCTTGATTGATAAAGGCAATAAAGTTAAACAGAGGTAAAAAAGTTAAATTCCCATGCTCCAGAACAACTCCACCTAAGTAAGCATTTTGACCCCCATACTCAATTTAATTGCTGAAGCACTAGAGTCCTTTATAGGCTCTACTTGCCCAGAATAACTGGTGCCATCATGTATAAAAATACCACTGCTAATTACCCAGTAGATTATTCCCTCTGTGATGCCACATAAACCAGGAAATTGTCTACAGCTATGGCAGGCAGAAATCTTGTGGGTATTTACTTCTCACTTCATAGTCATGCTGGTATACAGTGCCTTGCTGAAGACCAGTCCAGCAACAGGTACGTCGCTTGACTTTCACTGCCAAGTATGACACATGTTCCATGAATGCATACAGATGGAAAGAGGTATGTGAAAACCGGGGGTGAAGATCGAGTAAGGAATGTTTATGAAAATAAACCGAAGAGCATTTAATAAACTTTGAATGAGGGCAGGAAGTGCTCTTTCTTTCTTTCTTTCTTTCTTTCTTTTTTTTTTTAACAAGCATGTCGTGGATGTCAGGACCTACATCCAAGAATGGAAAGAACTGTTTTATAGCTTCCTGTTCTTATGTTCTTTCTAGATTATTAGTTTATTATTATTGAAGATTTATATTTCTCAATAATTATTCACTTATGTATACAATTTATTCATCATATTTGGGATCCCCATAGTACTAAAATTTAGAAGACCTTATTCAAATAGCAGAACACAAAATATAGTATTTTGATTATAAAACTATGTACGCATAAAATATATTTATGTACAAAGAGAGCTACTATGGAAAAGTAACATTTTGTTGGAGCAGTAAGATTAAGGGTAATTTTTATCTTTTTTCAAAATGTTAATATTATTAATGAAATATTTGATAAATACTATATTTTTGTAGAGATAAGAATAATCAGCATATATGTAAGAATGTTTATCAAACTACGCTCTGATTATGTGGGCATATGTAGCAGTTTCATCGTGACTCACTGATTTGGAGTAGACTGTCATTAATTTTCCATCAGAGTTGCCTTTTTCTTACTCCTATGATATTTTTCCCTGACCTCTGTTTCCAAGGGTCAGAATTAACATGATCTTGGGAAATTGTCCTAGTTTTACCTCTTAAATTCCCTCATGACTTCTCAGCAGCTGTAGAAGAGGTGACGTAAAGACATTTCGTATTGATCCCCTTGTTCCAGCCATCAAACAGGAATAAAGCTCTGGAAATCAGTGTCTGGACAGCTTGCTGACAGCTCTTGGTGTACTTAGAGAGAAGGACCATAATCTTGCCCCAGGTCCCAGGAGACTAAAAGTAGCCATCTACCATATTAGAGTCACTGCATTTCTAATTTAATTTTTTTCTAAACTGAAGTAAATTAGGCAGATAAAGTTTCCAGAAACATCAGTTAGCAAGTCTGCTATTTTGGAGGCTGATGGTTCTCCCTTAGCACAAAACCCAGAAGGCTCTCAACCAGGCATTGGATGTACAAATTCCTGCTTGGGCCAGTCAGGTAAATGTGAGTGAGCAAAGGGGGCTAGTGAGGACAGTAGTGAACTCTGCCACACACACATCATTGAAAGGAGGCTGCCACACAGCTCTAGCCATTCTTCACTGTGCATAAGAACAGCCTGGTCCATAAAAGAAACCAAAAATCTGAGAATTGCTTGGGAGCTTGTTAAACATGTGGATTCTGGACCCACCCCAGATATTCCAATTCAGCTCGTCTGCAGTAGGCTTGGGATTCTTGAATCTGTGTCTCTGATTATTTTGATGCAGATCCCAAGATTATTCTTTGAAAAACACTCTTTAAAGATCATCAAATGAATGATTAGACAGAACTTTTCAGGTTTTAACTAGTAGCTAGTGAAGGGGATCAGAACGTGCCACTCCAAAATATGCTGCTTTGGCATATTGATTATTTTGAGCTGAAGGAAACTGAGAAACAGCAGATGCAAGAAGGACACTTCACCCTCCCTCCTTTTTGCCTAAAAGCAGAGCATAAATTTCCCATGAGAGAGGTGCCCTCTCTGTATACCATTATTATCACTGGAGACAAGGAGTTGATGCCAAGATCAATCCATATAAACGCACCTTACTAAATGACCCTTATCTTTTATTAGTTTTATTATCTTTTATTAGTTTTATTTACTTTCCCTCAATTTATTGCCCCTAAAAGGCCAAACCTCATTTGCAGCACTGGGCCTCCATCTCCCTGGGCAAGATGTGTGTGGGCAGAAAGGTCAGGGGAAACTGAGTTTTGTTTGTTTTTGCTGGGCTAAGGCTGGGGATGGCATCTGGTTAGTATTACCCACTTGGGACTTTGGCCTTGGTGCAGGAACGTGCTCCAAGAATCTTTATAAAAAGAATACCTTGAAGAAAACTCACAGATTTCATCCAGCTCACCCTGATACTCTCATTTGTACCTCATTTCACTTGACATGTTCCCATATTTAGAAAACAAAGTTACTCATTTCTCCTCTGACTGTCTTTTGTTGACCAATAGTCCTGCTGGTGGACTGGTTACTTTGGGTGCTTGAGAGTTGGTTTGACAAAGTTTATAAACATGACAATTAGAAAATGATACAAAATAAAACAGAATCGATGGCCAAAATAGGAAGCACATGATCTGGGCTATGGTAGGTCAGTAAGGGATGTCATTAAAATAGGATTGAAATATTGTAGTAGCTTCAGAGTTTGAGATGGACTATCAAAAATGTGTGGGATGGGATTAGATAAAGATAAAAAAAGACCTGACCTGACTAATTTGGAACATAGAGGAAGATTCTTGGATGCCCTGTTCTTTCTCTAAGCTTTCTCTGAAGCTGGTACAAAAACAACCTTCTTCTCTCAATGCTTCAGTAATTATTTAATTATTTTTGGCTTAATTTTGGTTGTGTTTGCTTTTCATATACACACTAATGACTCTTCAATTTTCTCTATTAATTTTCAGACTATTTATATTTGTTCACTTTCCTAATCAGTCAAATTCAGTAGGGGCCTGAATATAGTCATCGCCATCAGTACATATATGCATATATGCAAAAACTTACTAATAATTAATAAAAATATAAATGAGAGGTAGGCTTGGTACTACCCTCCCAAGCATTCCTTATTTAGCCCAGGCCCATCCAAAATAACCACATATCACTGATGATTATTCATGCCATTCCGATTTTTGGAATCATTGATTTTTGCCACGGGGAAAAGAATGATTTTTCATGCCATTACCTAGCAATGTTATGATTTAACAAAATAGTTTAATTTCTTGAGGAATATATCAGTGAAACAACATAGAATGTTTCATTGCTTAAGTTTCATGAAAGCAAGAAACACATCTTTTTTGTTTACTGCAAGTAGATGCTCAATTGTACTGTGTGGAATAAAATTGACTATAATTTAAGTCATGTCTCACTTTTTTTAATTATTAAGGACTTTATTTCTAAAATGTTTTATTTTTCAAATGCAGATGACATTCAAAATTATATTAGTTTCAAGTGTGTACACAATGGTTAGACATTTACATAACCTATGATCTGATTTCCCAAAAATCTAGTACCCGCCTGGCACCGTAGTCATCACAATATTATTGACTGTATTCCCTATGCTGGATTTTACATCCCCATGACTATTTTGTAACTGCCAATTTGTACCTCTTAATCATTGCAGTCCCCTCAATCCTGCTCTGATCTGGCAACCATCAGTTTGTTCTCTGTATTTATGAGTTTGTTTCTGTTTTGTTTGTTTGTTTATATTGTTCTTTAGATTCCACATGTAAGTGAAATCATATGGTATTTGTCTTTCTCTGTCTGACTTATTTTACTTAACCTAATACTCTTTAGGTCCATCCATATTGTCGCAAGTGGTAAGATTTTACTCCTATTTTTAACGGCTGACTACCATTCCATTGCATATATGTACCACATCTTCTTTATCCAATCGTCTATCAATAGACACTTAAGTTGCTTCCATATCTTGGCTATAGTAAATAATGCTGCAATAATCATAGGGATGCATATATCTTTTTGAATTAATGATTTGGATTTCTTTTGATAAATAACCAGAAGTGGGATTGCTGGGTCAGATGGTAGTTCTATTTTTAAGTTTTTGAAGAACCTCCAAACTGTTTTCCACAGTGGCTGCACCAATTTACAATTCCACCAACAGTGCACAAGGATTCCCCTTTCTCCACATCCATGCCAACTCTTGTTATTTGTCGATTTATTAATGATAGCCATTCTGACAGGTGTGAGGTGATATCTCACTGGGGTTTTAATTTGCATTTCTCTAATGATTAGTGATGTTGAACATCTTTTCATATATCTATTGGCCATTGACCACCTCTTGGGAGAAATGTCTGTTCAGGTCCTTTGCCCAGTTTTTAATTGGATTGTTTGTATGTGTGTGTGTTAAGTTGTCTAGGTTCCTTATATGCTTTGGATAACAACCCCTCATTGGGTGTATCATTGGCAAATTACTTCTCTCATTCACTAGGTTGTCTTTTTTTTTTTTTATTGTTTCCTTCACTGTGCAAAATCATGTTTCATTATTTAGACTAATTTATATTTCTGCTTAAAAAAATAACTTATACAGGCTTACACATTTTTAAACCAAATGACGTGTTCTCTGGGGGAAAAGTATTATTCTGAACCCAAAAGTTAAAGTTTTTTTTTCTCAAATCACTCCTTTTTCAGAAGAGAGACCAACTATTTAGTAAGACTGGAGCCACAAAGCAATATCGACTTTTATACAGTACTGCTTTAATAAAAAATAATTTTAAAGAAAACCGAATTAAATGTAAGAGTTTGCTCTACACCTCTTACTAAGCTAAGCCTGCAGGAAGCCAAGCAATTCTGTCCATGAGGTCCTGGCTCAGAAACCTTGTCAATTTATCTGAGTCATAGGTGCATTTGTGAGAATGTTTTACAATACTTAATGTGTTTTTCTCTTTTGTTTTCCTGAATCCAAAAATCCTTTGTACTAGTCCACTTGAGCATTTGTCTGCCTGAGGAGAAATTGGAATTTGTTACAAAGAAAATACCGACAGGCTATACTCAGCTTTGACCTTCAAAATTGGGTTATGCAGCAAGCCATGTGTGGCTGACCGGATTTTCCAAAAATGGCCACAGCAGTGTGTCTCATCCCACATGTTCTTCTGAAATGTGAACTGGCCACACTGCACCAAGAGGTGGAATTTCCTTCCTTTTGAATCTGGACTGGCTTCAGTACTGTCTGATAACCAATAGAATCACCATAATTCCATTTTACTTACATGTCTGAGTTTAGGATGAGTTGAAGTATGCAACCCTGCTTTATATGTGTAGCATTTCTAAAAGGAACAGACACCTCCAAGAAAAGGAAGGAATGAGAAACTCGCGGTGCGGGAGTTTCCATATTTTCTTTTTTCAACAAAATCTTACGATATTAATCCAGTTTTAGAGCAATAAAGAAACTAAGATACAGCCAAATATTAGGATTCTGGGATTCAGATTCCTGTTTTTCTGTTTATCTCCACTCTTTCTCTTGATAACTAGATATTCAAGGCAAATGTTCAAATGCCTCTGACAAGTAACGTAAACCTGCATGTTATACCAAACAGCTGTGAATGCAGGTGCTTTTTTGGAACTGGCTGAGCAGTTTTCTAGAGGGATCTGAAGCCATTACTTAAGCGTCAATGGAAACGTGAACTTGAGGGTATTTACCGAAGAGACCTGCCGTCCCATACAGAATTTGGAGCCCATGCCCCCTGGTTATGCCTATTGCTGTTCCTATGGGACATACACACATCCAGGATATTTGGGCAAATGTTCGAAGATAAATGTGAAAGTTGTTTGGAGAACTTATTATGATTTTGAAAACACAAATTGTGAGTCTGGTCCTGCAAGATCAAGAAGATCAGGTCTGAGTCTAAGCTGAGCTCCCCCAAGCCCACAAATGAGCTTTGAGCCACAGATTCTCTGCTGGGTGATTGTGTTTGAATAAACAGCAGTTTAAAGATTCTCTGTCTCTCGCTGTCTCTCTCTGTCTCTCTCTCTCTCTCTCTCTCCCTCCCTCTTTCTCTCCCTCTCTCCCCAGCCCCTCTCTGTGTGTATGTGACAACTTTTTGCATTTATGGCTGGCAGTTGAAAGGCTGTGTTTATGCCCTTTAAGTTCAGGAGCAGGCCCTGGGCTTGTTGACAGGGCAGTTTTATGACTAAGCTATACCCCTTTTGTCCCAGAAACTCTCTCTCAAACATTCTCTCTCCTCTCTCCACAAACATGTGTGCCTGACAGGGCTCAGCCTCGGAGAGGGGCCTGTGTTTCCACTTCTGAAGTTGCCTAAGCCTCTCTACAGTTTGTCTTGCATATCTTCCTCTCCTCAGGCAAATGTCTGTTTAGAAAGGTTGCTTTTTGATACTCTTTTCATCTCTGTGAGAAAGCATTTCTTTTTTTTTGGGAAGAAGTCCCTGCCCCAAATACAGAACATACTTCTAACTTTTACTCTGGAGTTTAAAATGATCAGCATTCTATAACATTTGGAACTAAATTTCAAAACATGTCTGTGACTCATTTCTTATTCATAAAAATTTTACTTTCTTCCTAAAAATCTAGTTGACTCTAAGAAATACAATCTCTGGCTATTATCGCTAGCCTGGAATCCAGCATAGGCACCACAGAGAAAGCTAAACTGAGGTCAGGGACCTTTGTTCACAGTGAAAATCTGTCCTCATTAGATCTGGCCCATGTGCACCAGGGCCACAGGAGTTATTTAGAAACCATAACTCTGTCCTAAGTACTAAATCGCTACAGATTTACTCTGGAACCATTTCAGCCAGGAAAATGTTGAGGAAAGAGTGTTCTGTGAAGAGCTGGTAGCGGGAAGGCTGGACCTTCCCTATCCTGGGTATTTCATGGGGTCAAACAACCTTCTTGCTTCTGTGCTGTGTTCATGCCCATCTCCTTCCTCTCTATCCTACTTGTCCCACCTCTTCACTCCTGTTAAGCAGAACTACTTATTGTGACCTAAAGTGGGGCATGATTTCAGTTCTTTTTCTCTTTCCTTAGATTATTGCACATGTAGACAAGCTATATTATACAGAGAACTCTGAATCAAGTCACTAACCCAGCTTTCCTTCTCTATTAAGAAATATGTGGATTGTATTAGGAATCCTTTCAGTCCATTAAAATATTCTCTAGCATATTTTTTAAGCTATCCAGTTCCTAAATTCCTATGTTAATGATAAAGCTGAAGTTAAATCTTTTAAGATGTTATTATTATACCACCAAGTACATTAAGCTTCTCATTTGCTATCAGGGAGGGTCTTAATTACTGGATAGAATTATGTCAATTATTTCTGTAGCACATTAACCTATATTCTAGTGAGATAAAACTTACTTTTGAAGTAAAATACATTAGAAGCTGAAAGATTCTTAAATATTTTTACATTCTCAAATGACTTTTAAAAAAGTGATTCATACTCACTCTAATGCAAAATTTTGAAAGATAAAAAATAAATGAGAAAATTCTCTAAAGGCTAATTCCTAGTGGGAAAACTGGAAAAAAAAACCCCACTATATATTTATATGATTTTTTTCTAAAATTGTATTATTCTACATATACAGAACTTTGGTTCCTATAAATGTTAAAAATTCTTCAAGATTTTACCTCTTCTTTAAAGTGGCCTGATTAGATATGCCTGCTTTCACATCAAGAATTGCTCTATCGTAAGCACTCATAACCTGAGAGCCTTAGCTTTCACATTTAGAACTATCCTATTGGAAATTCAACTCAATGCTTTGATGAAGTTTTTCTTCTTCTTTATCTCCTGTAATGCAGTGTTACTTCTACAGAGTTTCAATATGGATTAATTGAGGACAGATATTATATCCCTTTTTGGCAGCCTTGTCCCTCTAAGGAACTAACTTTTTTTCTGTTAGGCCTGTAGTTTATTTGAAACTTATCTCTTCTTCTCTTTTTCCTTTTTTCTTTTTTTTTAACTAAGTTTATT
>NW_011888820.1:10417218-10444547 GCF_000151845.1 Pteropus vampyrus | reverse complement strand
CTCCTCCCCTACCCACTACCCTCTTGCAACCACTATAGTCCATGTCCATGAGTAAATGTATTTTAAAAGGAATACATTTTTTCTTCATATAATTTTTAGCTTCTACAGCAAAACATTTGTAAAACCAACCCTGGAAAACATCAATAGTCACCCATGCTTTTTAATTTGCCATCCAATGAAAGAGAAGATTATTAATGATTGTGCCTTAATAAGTATTAGTTCTTTGTACATTGCTGAGTTAAGTTATTGTTTTTTTAGAAAGAGTAATCGCCAATAATGGAAATGAAAAAGAAAGAACCGCGCAACATGAGACTGCGTAAATGGAAACCGCATATAAAAAGTTCGCGTAAATGGGGGAATAGTAACCGCATGTAAAAAAACTTGTGTAAAAAAAAAAACTACATAAATCGAGGGATGCATGTATGTTGCATTTCATGTTCACCACCCAAAGTCAAACCTCCTTTTGTCACCATATATTTGACTCTCTTTACCCTTATTTACCTCACCTCCTCTCCACTTTTCCCTCTGGTAACCACTAAACTGTTGTCTGTGTCTATTAGTTTTTGTTTGTTTTGTTCGTTTGCTGCTTTCAGTTTTATATCCCACATATAAGTGAAATCTTATGGTTCTCAAACTTTTCTGTCTGACTAAACTAATTTTCTGATTTTTTTTCACTTTTTTTGAATCAAATATAGACATTTTCTTTTTAAAATTGCTTTAAATAAAAAAAACCTTAAATTGATTCTGATATAATATGGTATATGAGATGTAGCTTAATTAAGTGGAATCAAATAATGGTCATATATGAGGGAACTATTATGTAATAGTATTTGTTTTGCATGTTTGGTTATATTAAGTCTGTTTAAAAGGTATAGAAGATTAAGTAGAAACCCTTTAAAGACCACAAGTTTCAAGGAAGAAACACAATACATGTTGATCCAACTAAAGTTATAAAACTTCTGGTAGACTTGTTTCATAAAGGAAATTGTTTTTCAATTTGAATTGAATTATTTTGTCAATTCAAAGGAAGCATTCTTTGGAAAAAAGAGCAAAGTCTGTGGAGTGGGTAGGAGATATTGTATATTAGTAACCTAGTTACCATGGTAAAAATATTTGGATTGAGCAATTACATTTAGGTAATTACATTTAGATTCTTCATACTGTACCAGTCATGATATCTTCTTTCATAAACTGCAAAGCAGAGAACACAGAAAAAGAAGGAAGAGAATCAGGGACGAGAAACTTCTGTTCTCTGAATGAAGAGGTACAGAGTACCATGATTAAAGTTTGGAACTTAAGACCAGAACCGAAGAAGTGAAAGTGACCTCTTACTTTCATGAGTAAGTGTTGTAAATCACCTGTGATATTCATCAAAAATGCAAGTTCCTGCATCTCAACACAGACATACTAAATCAGAACTTTTTAAAAAAGGGCCTAGGAATTTAAATTCCATTAATTCTCCAAGTGACTCCTATGTATGTTAATAGTTGAAATCCAAATAAAGCCAAATTAGAGATTTAAAAAGAAATCATACAAAGCCAATTGCCTGATAATAATTAGTCCTCCTTTTAAGAATGTTTGTAACCTAGGATCAAGCTAAATAGCAAGTAGTAATCAATAATATTCTATGTGAAGCAGCACTAATTTTTACTAAGTATTTCACTTCTTATAAATCTTGCTCTAGATTGTATTTTTGTGTTTACCTCTTAGAAACTGGCCAACAAACTAATACTCATTAAAGGCTTTCTAAAATGGGAAAAGGCATAGTTGACTAGGACATCTGGGTGGAGCTAACTTCAATCTTTCGATCTCGCTGGGCTTTGGTTTTTCTCTTCTGTCGAATATGGGTTTGGACTGCATCAAGAACTGTGAAGGTAAGACCAGTGAGTGGAACTGGCCTGGGCAACACATTGGGAGTGATGCGAGATGGGACTACTAAAGAGAACTCATTGCATTTAAGGGGGCTGTCACTGTTCTGCTCTAACTGAATGTTGCCAGGAAAGAATTCAGACACGGGATTGCCAGTGTCCAGCTTGTAATAAAAAGCTTGAGATCCCACTTGTAAGGGGAACTCTAACTGTTAAATGGTTGCAACCAATGCAAAATCTCTAACATATAACATAAGCCAATAACTTTAAAGAACAACTAAAACACTTTGGTTGGCTAGATTTAACCTGTAGGCTAATTTTGGCCTTGTTTAGATCCTTTCTAACTCTAAAAATCCTATATATACATCTCCTACCTTTCTCAGCTTTCCAGATCTACGTTACCATATTGGCAACTGTAGGCACCTGGAGACAACCTAAGTAGGAACCAGGAGAAGCTAGATACAGGGTATTTCCTTGTAGACTTAATCTTGCCTCACGTAAAACATTCATATTAGTTTCAAAGCAATAATCTTAAGATGATATTTAGCAGAGCAGATACCTGGTTGTAGAAACTGAAACTGTCCATTTTCATTTAACATGTCATGGCTATTGACTATGTCTATACAAGTGAGTTAGAAATAGCTAAGACTAAAAGATCTGAGCAATCAGATTTCCTGAAGTCTATCCAACAAGTGGTAGGGCCTATATTTCCATGTCATGTATACTTACAATGGAGATAGCTAACTAGGACAAATAAATATTTTAGTTGTGTCTCATTCTTTTACAAATCATAGCCTTCAGGAATCTTCCTTTATCTCTCTGTATAACTCATTCAATCTTTGAAGGTTTGGCCTGTTTTTCTGCCTTAAATGTTAGATAAATCTAATGCAATTTCACTGAATTAAAAAAATAGAATATTGTATAATGTACAAAGTGTACTTTGATACACATACATAAAACATTGATATACCCTTACCACACATACTTAAGTATGGAAGATTTAGTTTAGAAAGATTCCTTCAGTTGTATTTAGAAGTGTTTTCCTAAAGTTATTAGATTTTGGCTCCTTGTGTTGAACTATTCTTTACTATGTAGAAGTCTTGGAAAAATTTGGAAGTTCCATCTGGCATTTTATACAATACTGACTCATTTGATATTTCAAGATTATTAAAGGCCTAAGTATTTATAGACAAGCGTACCACCCTCTCTGCTCACCCTGTTTTGGGGGAAGAAATCTGCCGACCAGGGATTTCTAAAGGTATATTGAGGACACACTTAGACTGAGGTAGGCCTCCTTGTTTTGCCATGAACCCCAGGATTTTGGGTGACAAGACTTAGCAATTATCGATTCTAAGCCAGACACTTTATGCACATTATTCCTAATCTCATAATCCTTCTGCAAAGTAGCTATCCTCATATCACAGTTGAGAAAATTGAGGCTCAGAGATAGTGAGGGGCTTGTTTGAATGACCGAGCTGGGATTCGAAACTGATTCTGTATGGTTCCAAACTCCATGTTCTGTCCATTACTTCCTGGTGCCTCCCAGTGCTGCACAGTGGAAAGGGGGTTTTCTGGGCCCCGTTTTTCTTATCTGTAAAACATGGGAATTGGACAAGATGGTCACTAAGGTCTGTTTGACTTCTAACATCCTATACTGATATTTCAGAGCTTTCTGCTGCAGAGAATGTGACTCACTCTTAGATGAAACCTCCTTTGGATATTTTCAGATACTTCTGATCCTGGCTGAGATTTTCAAACAGGATGTTGACAGATATACTTAATATGAATCTTGTCTCCCTAGTATTTGGATTCCTGCCAATTTTTTGTCACTCGAAACAATGGAGAGCATTATCTTCTCTGTTATTTTATTTTTGCATAAACCTACTCTATACTGTTTCTTTTCCAAACCCTGAATAATGGGTTTATATTTAACTAGACTGTTGAAATTTTTTGCATATTTGACCAACTAGAATACAGATTTCAAAGTCCTTTTGAAATCTATTATTATCTAGGTTCTCTTTAGGACATCATATAAAACAATGCCACATCTTCACGAAATTAGACAACAATGACAAAATGGTGTCAGAGGACCACAAGTTGCCAAGTGAAATATTAGAGTTGTGTGTGTTATGTGCTGAGTTGGCTTAGACTACTGTCAACCCAACAACAAGCAATGTCTACAATGTCTTGTCTTCAACAGCCCCATTCAGCTCCTGTAGACCCATGTCTATGGCTCATTTACAGAGTCAGTCCATTTCATATTTTGTCTTCCTCTTTTCCTGCTCTCTTCTATTTTTCTCAGCATTATTGTCTTTCCCAAAGAACTCTGCCTTCTCCTGATATGTTCAAAGTAGGACAGCTTCAGTTTTGTCATTTTTGCCTCCAGTGATATTTTAGGCTTAATTTGTTCTAAGACTCACTTGTTCTTCCTGGAGATCTGGAGTATCCATAGAACTCTCTTCCAACACAATATTTCAAATGTATTCATTTTTTTTCCTACTAGCCTTCTTTGTTGTCCATCTTTTGCATCCACTACATACTTTTTGGGAAAACGAGGGCATGGATGATCTTAGCCCTGGTCTCTAATGACATACCTTTGCTCTTGGAGATCTTTCCTAGGTCTTTCATTGCTGCCCTTCCAAATTTAAGCCTTTTCTTAATTTCTTGGCTGCAATCTCCCCTTGAATTGATGACCGAACCAGAGTAAGCAAAATCTTTAACTATTTGGATGTCTTTGTTGTCTATGTTAAAGTTGTGTATTTCTTCTGTAGTCACATTTTTTTCCTTGATATTCAAGTGCAGTCCTGCTTTGGCACTTTCCTCTTGCATCAGAAGTCATTTCAAATCATTGCTACTTTCGGCCAGTAAGATGGTATCATCTGCATATCTTAAGTTACTGATTCTTGCACCAATTTTCACTCCTCCTAGCCCAGTTTTTCATATGATATGTTCTGCATACAAATTAAACAAATGGAGACATAAAATGCACCCTTGTCTGAAATGTTTGCCTATGAAAAACCTCTCTGTCTCTTCATATTCTTTCTTGACAGTGGCTTTCTGTCCACAATACAGGTTACACATCAGGACGATAAAGTGCTGAGGCATACCTATTTTTTTCAGAACAACCCATAGCTTTTTATGACCCAGACACAGTCAAAAGCCTTACTGTAGTCTATAAAACAGACTAATCATCTTCTGAAATTCTTTGGAGTACTTCAGTATTCAAGGAATAGTTGCAGTTAGATATCTAGTGCTCCTCCTTTTCTGAATCCAGCTTTAACAGCTGGCATTTCTCACTCCATATAAAATAAAAGCCTTTGTTGCATCACCTTACTTGCATGGGAAATGAGAGTGAAGTTCCTACAGTTACTACACTCCTTGGCACCTCTTTTCTCAAAAACTGGGATGCATATTGAACATCTCTCTTCTGGAAGGTTAAGTAAACAAGAAGAAATATAAAGTTCACCTGCAAACATATGAATTTGGACTTAGAGAGTTGGACTGAAGATACAAATGAGGAATTATTAGACTCCAGGTGTTATTTAAGGCCATGAGAATGAATGAGACAATCCAGGAAAAAATGGAAGATTCAGAAGAAGAAAGGACACTGGATTAGGTTTTGAAGATCTTTAGAGGTTTTATAAAGTAGAATTCAACAAATTATAGAAGTAGCTAACAAGGAAGAAAAACAAGGACCATGTGGTTTGACATAGGCCAAGAGTGAAAATATGACAAGAAGAAAGGAGTGGCCCTCTGTGTTGCTTGATGCTCTGAAATCAAGTAAGATGAACACAGACAAGTTAACATTGGGTCTGACATCATGGAGGTTGTTGAGGACCTTGATTAGAGCACTTCCAGTCAAATAACATCATCTAAATAGGGTGGAAAGAACAAGACTGAAGTAGATTAAACAGCAAATGTGAGGAAGGCGAGGAAATGAAGACATTGTGTGGGATTGTTTACCTTAGAATAAGAGTGGGAAAAAGGTACCAAGTAATGAGAAATCAAAGAAAGTTTTGACAGGGATATGAGATACTAACATGTTCCTGTGCAGATAGGAATGAATAAAGCGTAGTATATGATGCAAGTGTGAGATAGGGTAAACAAGTGAAATATGTAAGAAGGTGAGAACCACAGGGTCTGGAGGACTCGCAGAAGGATAAAACCTTGAATGGAGGACTAGCAGAAGGATAAAACTTTGAATGAGAGGAAGGAGACTTACTTCACTGACAACAAAAGACAATCAGGAGAACACAGGTGACAACATGAGGCAAGAATTTAGATTTGATGAGATGAGAGAGTCTCCATTTGACAACTGACCCATGTATTCTCAGTGAATTATAGGTGAGCTCATTAGCTGGGTGTAATTGTGGAGGAGGAGAAGGAAATTTGAGAAGAGATGTGAGGGTACAGAATAGTTGCCTTGGAGAGTAAGACAGCAACCTACTGGAAAAAAATCATGACTGTTTCACTGGACAGAGTTAAATGCTCATCTGAGGTCTATAACCATGCAAAGTGAAACCAATCAAGTGAGTTTTGTTATTTTGTCAGCAGGAATGGGGAGAAAGATAGAGGGCTCCACCAGATGTTTTGCCAGGCAGGTGATCGAGAAAAGAAATATGTAAAAGGAAGTTTTAAGAAATAAATCTAGAAAGATATATTGAAAGATATGTTGAAACCAGTTCATAGAGGGCTCTGAATGTCAGACCAAAAAATGTAAACTTTATTTCACAGGCAATGAGAAGTTATCGAAGTATTTGTGACTCTGAAAGTGACATTACCAAAACTGCACTCCTGCATAATTAACCTGCCTTTAATGTAAAGAACTGAGAAAGTTAAAGAAAAGAATCGAGAAAACCATTTGTGAATGACCAGGGATTAGATATCAAGATCTAAATGAAAGTAAATGACAGTAACCTCCAGACCATTGAGGGTTACATTCCTAAGAGATCTTTGTACCTGCAGGAACCAGACCAACTTGATGGGCACATCAGGCCACAGGAGAGAGAATCGGAAAGGCTGGATGGACTAGGATTAGGTAGGATGTTACCTAAAGCAGTTGGAAGAAGACATACATCAAGGGACATATCAATTAATTACAGAAAGAGTGAGAATCCAAGAAGTCACCTTGAGTATCAGAACCAAATAAATAATCGTTGGCCAGTAAAAGGGTCAGAAAAGGTGAAGAAGAGTTTAGAAAGTGGTGTGCACAATGAGCAGTGTCAGAGTGGCTGACGGCATAGATCATGGCCAACATGAGGACATTGGGTGCTGGCCCAACATACTAAATAGGGTAGGGGGGCCGGCCGTTTTAAGGGGATTGGAAGGGGTTTTGGGCTTATTTTTCGTTTTGTTTTTCCGGGCTTGGCCATTTTATTGCCAAGGTTTTGTTTTTACCCTTGGTTGTTAATTTTTTTGCCTTTTAATTTTCCTTTTTTGGCTTTGTTTTGGTTTGAAAGGTTAAGTTGAAAATTCATAAAATAACACAATTGTCAGTAAGGCATAATCAGCTCATTACTATACTGCATGGAAGAACTAGTAATACTTCAAATCAATCCCGAGGATTTGATCATCTTCAACCTGGGAGCCAGTAGCTATGCTCGTGATCCCATGGACATCACTTTCAAGCTGAAAGCATAATCTATTCCCTGGTAAACCTGCCACTAGGATTGACTTTACAGTTTTTAATTTAATAAGCAAACTCTCCATCACCTAGTAATTTATAAACATATTAAGCAATAGAACACTGGGACAGAATCCCATTAAGTTTTATTCGATATCCGTCCGTCCAATATTTTGTGACCATCTAGCATCAGATACTGTGCTAAGTTGTGGATACAAAGAAAAAAAGACACCATTTTTGTTTCTCTTCAAGAAACCTAGAGTCTATTAGTAAAGAAAGATAAGCAAAGAAATATTTATAATAGTTGTTATGACTGCAGTGTGCGCAAGGTTTATGGCTGCATGACTCATGGGAAGGCCAGAGAATGGGTGGGCAGATGGTAGTGGTGATGGAGGTAGTTCCATAGGACTTTCAGAAAGATCAGAAGAAAAAAAAGGCAGGGCTGTAAAGAGTCTAGGCATCTTAGAAAGAGGAAATAACTGGTATAATGCCTTCAGGGACTGAGCAAAGTGGCACTTTGGGAGAAATTCCCAGTAGTTACATATCACTATAACATTTCGATTAGGTTTGGATTTTACTCATTCATGTGGATTTTATTTCTCTAGCATAATCTTTATTTTTTTTTTTTCCCTCCCTTGATTTGAAGTTTAATCAAGATTTTTTTCATTCTCCTTTACTTTCAAAAGCTCCAAATAGTGTTTAATATAATGGATGCGTGTAAAACCCAGGAATAATACAAATAAACTTTAACCAGAATAGAAATATACCTGTAAAATCAGTCATTAAAAAAAGAAGAAGAGTGTTTATTTATTACTTTATTTGATTAAATTAACCAAAAGGAAAGCTGATGTAATTGAGGCAATAAAAGATTGGTAGGTCTATCGGTTTTCTTCAGGAATATTTTCTGAGAAGAACCAAAGCCTCTTCACATAATATAAATAAGAGTGTTTATCAGCATATGCTCATGGAGAAGAAAAAAAGAAAACCTCAAACCAGTTTCCATTTCCTTAAGATTTATCCTGTATTGAATTCTTGGAATCTTGATATTGCTTTATTGACATATATATTAAGGTATATTTAATTTTGTTTTCCAGTATTCCCACATACACATCTTTGTTTAGAACCCACAGCTTCTGCTAAATAAATTACTTCCCTTTGGCTTCAGATCAAAAGCAATTTCAAAAGAAGGACATCTTTTCTGAAGTTCAATTACTGACTCTTGGGACTCATACAGGAAAGTTACAGCTATGGAAAAGAAAAGATCAACCATAGGCATCTGAAAATGTTGTTCATAGCATTAATATAGGTGAATTATACAATGTCTGGTTCTAATATTTTCTCTTTTGATACAATTGATGAAGATAAACACTGATTCTCACTTTCATAGTAGTCAGCTCTGTATTTCCCTCAGTGACTCTTGACAGTCTGTTGGATTTCTGGCATTAATTACATTCTAACATTTGCTTCTAAGACCCCCAAGGCTCTTAGTTATGATCCATAAGTAAAATCAGATAAATATGGTATTTCCACTCTCTCATGCAATCCTATTTGAACTATAACTAGAGTAATAATATGTCTAGGATTCTGTAGCTTAGTCTTGATTTCAAATATTTTTGAGTATGAATGAAATTTTACACTCTAGAATTTATGTCAGGCAGTGTCTTGATTTTTCGTTCTAATAATGTCACTATAGATATATGAGACTTTAAAACTTGGAACTGAAAAGAGTATTTTTTAAAAGTTCTCATTTTAAATCTCCAAGTAATTTTTTTAAAATAGTAAATAAAAATTATATGTGAATTAATTAACATATATAACTTTAAATGAAAATGTGTCTGGTGGTGGCATACCTTACAAAAAATTTAAATAAAAGCAAATTGAAATTTAATTACCTTTTGTCAGAAATTTACTTAGCAGCCTGTGATAAGACCAGAGGTTTTGACACTTAACCAGAGTTAGAAAGACCTATTCACCTTATATTTGTCACTCTAGTCAGCTGAGATAAAGGGACTGCAAGAGACTGTAAAATGAGTCAACATATTATGGGTCAACTTAGAGGAAGAGACTGTTACTTGAGGTCAGAATCCTATTATAGACAGCTCAGTGTGATAAAAATTTTGCCATCCTATTATAAGTTTAGGAACTTTTAAGAGTTAGGGTAATATTAGAATTCTATAGAATTAAGTGAGTTTTATCTTATTGACCTAAGTCTTATAAGTGTTTCTTCTGCCTTTGAGGATTCATAGAATTCTTGTTTTTGTCCATTCATGAAGAATACATGAATGGACATGTATCCTTTTATTTCCTTGGCTTCAGAAATTCACCTTTTAGAGGTATAAAATTGATCAATTTATAAGAATACAAATTCAATTTGTGGCTAAGGGCTCTTCCCTCCTTTATTTGCCAAGTTCTATTCAAAATTCCCTGGAATAGGAACAGAGTTCCTTCTTTATTCACTAGGTATGTCGAAAGGAAAAAAGTGGCCCTTGGACTATGTCTAGACCATCTTTGTGGTGCAGATATTCTAACACTATGCCCAGGTTGAGATGACATCTTGGCTTGGCAGGACTTCCAGGTCTTACTGGAAAAATCAGAGCAACGTTCTCAGCCATAATTTCTGGGATTAAGGAAAGCATTTGCAGAAGAGCGATAGTAATTTCAGATCTTGTGGGCACTGATATTATGCCAGCACGGTTAACATACTTCTCCTGGATCCAACTGCATATTAAGCAAATCAGGAATAATGCTATTCCTCTTATATTTTCTTTATTTCTTCTCAGTTATATGTTCTTTGTTCAATATCAATTGTGGCTTTATATGATAGAGGAATTTAGAGATGTTATAGGGTAATCTGACTCAAGACAGTGTATCTTTAAAAACAAATATTCTTCCAGACTACCACAATGCACATACTGGTATTATCTAATATGTACGTAAAAGCATATATCTAACACTATCCCACTGGCCAGAAATAAATCCTGTGCCTTCAAACAGAAGGCACTCACTTGTTCTATGCATTCTTTCTAAATTTGATTTGATGAGCTCAGGCCCCCCCCCCAAAGTATCCATTCGTTGCTCCAAAAATTTTCATATGATCAATGTAGCTAACTTCTAATTTCAACATCCTATCAGGAAACATTGTGTCATTAAATAAAATAATATTGAGGTTTCTCAATATTTAAGACTCAATAAAGCAGTGTTTGAATAAAAAAAATAACAATAATATTGAGGTTTCTCAATATTATTTTATTTAATGACACAATGTTTCCTGATAGGAATGCAGGAGAGAACATCATTCATTCACTTTTTCTCCTTTGGCACCAAGAGGTTTGTACCAGAAATAGCTGTACGTGTATCAACAGCTGGCTGACTGTTGTTTGCAACCCCAAATTCTTTAATTCATCTTATGTTGACAAATAAACGTGCATCTGCCGATGTTTGGCAAAGGAGCGCTCACTACTTCTCTGCAAATTTCCTGGAAGGAAGCATCTTCCTTCTCAGCTCTAGTCCGGGTTCTTTAATAGCATTTCAAAGAGCACATGTTCTTCTGGTGATCACAGTAGTCTCCATGGTTAGGGAGGAAACCTTTGAAATTGATCAAGCTCCAATTCTCGTGTGCCTTGTCTGACATTTAGCTGGTTCTTGCCCTTTCATCCAACCTCTCTGGATACAGAAGCCAGGAGACTTTAAAAAATAAAACAAAACACAACACAACAAAATAAAAACAAACGAAAACTCCATTCCTTAGGGATAGACAGAAGGAAGGGAACACCATTTCCTGATAATCATATAATTCCAAAATTAGCCTTATAAACAAAGGAGGGAGGGGACCTTGACATTGAATTCCCACAGCTGGTGTAGCTAGCAAATACTGGACCCTAACCAAAAATTTCAGAATGGATCTTCTTACCCTTTGTTAATTATAAATAAATAGATTTCCAGACTTTTTGCAAAGGAAGGGCGTAAATATGCAGTTTGAAAATGATAGGGTGAGAATGAAGAGAGATTCTGTACTTTCCTGACAAGATAAAACCGATCTTCAGCTCATGGCTATCTTCTCCAAGTTTATAAGTTTTAACTAAAATAGATTAAAGAGGGCAGTGAGAGGTATTTTTTGTCTTCTGTCCAGAAAGTTTTCCCATCTTTTATCTGATAACTTTCCCTAGCCCTTGACCTCTGGCACTTGACTCTGGTGTGGTCCATGATAACATCCCATTGCCTTGGCCACAAAGATTGATCCATGGGTGAGAATGTGATACAAGTAGGCTCGATTAAACTCCTTCCCTGAAATTTCTATGTAAGTTCTATGAGAAAGAAGTTTTATTCCCTGGAGCTGTGTTTAAATTAAGGTTCTTTGGTTGAAAGTATTACAAGCCAGTACTGACTACTTTAAGCAAAAAAAAAAAAAGAAAAGTTTATTGGAATGATATAAAATAGCTCTCAGTATTGAAGGAAAGCTTAACAACCAGACTTCCTAAAGGCAGCCTAGGGATGTAGATATGAAAAGCTAATAGACAATTTCTTCAGGGGCCAGGGCCCAACCTCCAGGACGCATCAGCTCTAGTCTTTTTCTGCCCTCCTTTACTCAACTTAGCTCAAGATTCAAGTTCCTGAAAAAAAGAGCAAATGTGATTGGCTTCACTAGTCACAAGCCTTCCCCTGGGTTAAGGGGAGAAAGGACACCATGATTGACAGTCCCATAGGACTGATGAGAATGGGAGTAGAGCAGTTCCCCAAAGGAAAATCATGCTTCTGTTACCAAAAGAAGGAGAAAGTGGTTGTAAGCAGGCAGAAACAGACATTCACTCTAGAATCTTAAGCCAGGGCAGCCAGGGGATCTTTCCTGACCTGTGCTTGCAGTAGCTCAGGTGGGCCCAGTTGGGAAAGAAGAGCCAAATGAGCAATCCAGAAACCAGTGCTCAGCCTTCTGGCCAGCCTCAGGAGCTAGTCAATTTCTTTTTTTGCTTGGAACTAGTTTCATTTTGGTCCCTTTGACTTGCAACTAACAAAGTCCTGAGCAATGTCTAGTTTTCATGAGTGATTTTTAGACCTAGCAATCTCTAGAATGTCTTTTTAAAAATTAGAACCTCGCCCCCCTCCCGACCCCTGCCCCTAAATCTGTACGTGTTGAATAGGTAACATTTCTTGGATCATCATGCAATAAATTTTGCAGGGACACTTGAAACAGTCAGTTGCTTATTCTTGAAGAAACCGTGATTTCTTGAGGAAATCAGTGGGAAGACTGGCTTTGGGATTTGGGGGGTTTTATTTCAGAAAGCAGCTCTATTTCAAGAAGACTTCAGAGGACAAAGGAAAAGAAAATCTGATAGGCAATCACTGAATGAGAACTAGAGAATATAAAGGTAAACATGTGCTATCTCTGTGAGGTAAATATTCAAATTCTTTAGGAACTTGTTATTCTTGGAAAGCACACCTTAAAGTTCTTCCTATCTTCTCTCATTTTCCATATTGTTAATTGCTGGTGTTTGTTGCTTTAAATGTAAACTATCCCACCTTGGAATAGTTTCTGTCTATGAGGACTCGGTAAATGCTTAAAAGAAAACCCTTTTCTTCAAATGTTGGGATAATAATGCGTATGTGTGTGTGTGTGGGTGGGGGGTGGGCAGGGCGGTGATGGAGTGAATCTCCACCTTTTGTTTTCCTAAAGTTCTCACCACTTTTTGTCAAGGCTATAACACTGTTAGCAGCAGGAAAGAGGACAGGCTGCCTGCTTGTGCTTTGCCTAATATCAGACTGAGGCCCTTGCAGTCTGATGACGTGGGTGGTGAGTGGTGCTTTTAAACAAAGTTGAAATAGTGAGATCCCAGGCCCTTTCCTAGGACACTCTAGGTAGACTGGTAAAATAAATATCTGTGTTCAGTGGTGAAAGATGGTTGTGTGTAGAACTATTGGTCAAATAATTGTTTCCTAGCCAGGGGAACAGCAGCCTTTCAAAGAACGGGGCTAAGAGAAAGTAGAAGAGGAAAGGATGGCATTGTTCAAGAAACCTACACTCAAATGCAGGACTCTTCAAGACCGGCCTTACTCTAATAAATGTTAATATGACCTCTCTCTAAATACTTGAAATTCTATCAAGTCAAGATTTTATTTAGGCTCAAAGCACTCTCATTAATAGACACTTGACCGGGTGTTAGTCATTGTATCTTAGTGAGTATTGTTTTAATAACTTTTTTTTTTCTAATTGAGATAAAATTCACAAAACATAAAACTCACTATGTTAACCATTTAATTTAATTTAATTTAATTTAATTTAGGGGAGTATGTCCTAATGATTTTTTTTTATTATTTGTTTCAGATATACATTATAATAGCTAGATATTTATATAATTTATGAAGTGATATCCTCAATTACTCTAGCACCCATCTGGCACAATACACAGCCATTACAATACTATTGACTATATTCCCTATGCTGTACTCTACATCCCCATGACTGTTTTGTAACTACTAATTTATACTTCTTCATCTTTTCACCTTTTCACTCAGCCCTGCAACCCCCCTTCCCTCTGGCAATTACCAGTTTGTTTTTTGTATCTATGGATCTGTTTTCATTTAGTTTGTTTGTTTCTTTTGTTCCTTAGATTCCACATATAAGTGAAATCATATGGTATTTATCTTTCTCCAACTTATTTCACTCAGCACAATACCCTCTAGGTCCATTCATGTCATTTCAAATGGTAAGGTTTCATTTTTTTTATGACAGTAATATTCCTTTGTATATATGTACCATAATTTCTTTATCCAATTGTCTATTAATGGGCATTTAAGTTGCTTGCATATCTTGAATTTTAATTTCCTTCCATATCTTGACTATTGTGAATACCACTGCCATAGACATAGGGGTTCATAGATCTTTATAAACTAGTGTTTTAGTTGTCTTTGGATAAATACCCAGAAGTACAATTCCTAGGTCAAAAGGTAGTTCTATTTTTAATTTTTTGAGGAACCTCCAAACTGTTTTCCATAGTGGCTGAACTAATTTGCAATCCCATCAACAGTATACGAGGGTTCCCTTTTCTCCACATCCTCGTCAGTACTCGTTTTTTAATTTATTGATGATAGCCATTCTGACAGGTGTCAGGTGATATCTCACTGTGATTTTAATTTGCATTTTCCTGATGATTAGTGATGCTGAGCCTTCTTTTCATATGTCTATTGGCCGTCTGTATGTCTTCTTGGGAGAAATGTCTACTCAGGTCCTATGCCCATTTTTTAATCTTTTTTTTAGGGGAGGATGTTAAGTTATATGAGTTTCTTCTATATTTTGGATATTAATTCCTTGCTAAATATATTATAGGCAAATATTTTCTCCCATTCAGTAAGTTGTGTTTTTGTTTTGTTGATGGTTTCTTTTGTTGTACAAAAACTTCTTAGTTTGATGTAGTCCCATTTGTTTATTTTTTCTTTTGTTTCCCTTGACCAAGGAGATATACCAGGAAAAAAATTGCTAATAGCAATATCAGAGAGTTTACTGCTCATGTTTTCTCCTAGAAGTTTTATGGTTTTGAGTCATACATTTAAATCTTTAATCCATTTCGAGTTTATTGCTGTATATGGCATAAGAAGTTGGTTTAGTTTCATTTTTTTGCATGTAAATGTCCAGTTTTCCCAACACCATTTGTTGAGAAGACTATCTTTACCTCATTGTATATTCTTGCCACCTTTGTCATAGATTAAATGACCATATAGGTGTTTATTTCTGGGCTCTCTGTTCTGTTGCATTGATCTGTGTGACTGTTTTTATGCCAGTACCATGCTGTTTTGATTACTATGGCCTTACAGTAGTATAGTTTGATATCAGGTAGTGTGATACCTCCAAATTTATTCTTCTTTCTCAAGATTTCTGTGGCTATTTGGGATCTTTTATGGTTGCATATAAATTTTAGAATTATTTGTTCTAGTTCTCTGAAACATGCCATTGGTATTTTGATAGGGATTGCATTGAATCTATAGATTGCTTTGGGTGGTATAGCTATTTTAACAATATTGATTCTGCCTACACATGAGCACAATATATGCTTCCATTTATTTGTATCTTCTTCAATTTCTTTTTTCAATGACTTGTAATTTCTGAGAACAGGTCTTTTACCTCCTTGGTTAATTTGATTCCTAGGTATTTTATTGTTTTTGATACAATTGTAAATGAGATGTTTTTCCTAATTTCTTTTTCTGAAAGTTCATCATTGGTGTATAAAAATTCCACTGACTTCTGAATATTAATTTTGTATCCTGTTACTTTACTGAACTCATTTATCAGTTCTAACAATATTTCGGTGGAATCTTTAGGGTTCTCTCTATATAGTATCATGTCATCTGAAATAATGACAGTTTTATTTCTTCCCTTCCAATTTGGATGCCTTTTATTTCTCTGTCTTGCCTGATTTCTGTAGCTAGAACTTCTAATACTATGTTGAATAGAAGTGGTGGGAGTGGGCATCCTTGTCTTGTTCCTGATCTTAAGGAAAATGCTTTTAGCCTTTCCCCATTGAGTATGATGTTAGCTGTGGGTTTGTCATATATGGCCTTTATTATGTTGAGATATGTTCCCTCTATTCCCACTTTGCTGAGAGTTTTTTCATAAATGGATGCTGGATTTTGTCAAATTCTTTTTCTGTATCTATGATATGATTATGTGATTTTTATCTTCAGTTTGTTAATGTGATGTATCACATTCATTAATTTGTGGATATTAAACCAACCTTGCATCCCGGGAATAAATCCAACTTGATCATGGTATATGATATTTTTAATGTAGTGCTAATATTTTGTTGATGATTTCTGTGTCAATGTTCATCAGGGATATAAGCCTACAGGTTTTTTTGTTTTGTTTTGTTTTGTTGTTGTTTTTTTGCCTGTCACTGTCTGGTTTTGGAATCAGGATAATGGTGGCCTCATAAGAAGAGTTAGGGAGACTTTCTCCTCTTGAATAGGTGTTAATTCTTCTTTGAATGTTTAGTAAAATTCACCTAAGAAGGCATCTAGTCCAGGACTTTTGTTTTTTGGAAGTTTTTTGATTACTGATTCAATTTTGTTGGTGATAATTGGTTGGTTCAGATTTTCTGTTTCTTCTTGACTCAATCTTGGGAGATTGTAAGTTTCTAGGAATGTATCCACATCTTCCAGATTGTCCAATTTGTTGACATTTAATGGCTCATAGTGTTTTCTTATTATCTTTTGTATTTCTGTGGAGTCCGTTGTTACTTCTCATTTGGGTCTTCTCTCTTTTTTTCTCAATGAGTCTGGTTGAAGGTTTAACAATTTTGTTTATCCTTTCAAAGAACCAGCTCTTGGTTTCATTGATCTTTTGTATTGTTTTTTGACTCCATTTCATTTATTTCCTCTCTTATCTTTATTATTTCCTTCTTTCGATTTACTTTGGGTTTTATTTGCTGTTCTTTTTCTAGTTCTTTTAAGTGTAAGGTTAGATTGTTTATTTGAGATTTTTCTTGTTTCTTGAGGTAGGCTTGTATTGCTATGAATTTCCCTCTTAGGACTGCTTTCGCCGTGTCTCAAAGATTTTGAGGCATTGTGTTTTCATTTTCATTTGTCTCTAGGTATCTTTTGATTTCTTTGTTGACCTCATTGTTAACCCATTCATTGTTTAGTAGCATGTTGTTTAGCTTCCATGTGTTTGTGTATTTTCCAGATTTTTTCTTGTAATTGATTTCTAGTTTCATACCATTGTGATTGGAGAAGACAGGATATAATTTCAGTCTTCTTAAATTTATTGATACTTGTTTTGTAACCTAACACATGAGCTATCCTGGAAAATGTTCCATATGCACTTGAGAAGAATGTATATTCTGCTGATTTAGGGTGAAATGCTCTGAAAATATCAATTAAATCTGATCTAGTGTGTCATTTAAGGTTTTATTTCCTTGTTGGTTTTCTGTCTGGAAGATTTGTCCATTTGTGTCAATGGGATGTTAAAGTCTCCTACTATGAGTGTATCACTGTTGATCTCTCCTTTTATGTTGGTCAGCTTTATATATGCTCCTATGTTGGGTGCACAAATATTTACCAGGGTTATGTCCTCTTATTGTATTGATCCCTTTATCATTAAGTAATGTCCTTCCTTTCTATTTTTTTTAAATTTCCATTTGCATGGAATATCTTTTCCCATCCCTTTACTCTTAGTCTGTGTGTGTCTTTTGATCTGAAATGGATCTCTTGTAGACAGTATATGCATGGGTCTTGTTTTCTTATCCATTCAGGAACCCTATGTCTTTTGATTGAAACATTTAATTCACTTACATTTGAAGTGATTATTGATATGTATGTAGTCACTGACATTTTATTATTTGTATTTATTTCTCTCTCTCTCTCTCTCTCTTTTTTTTTTTTTTGCAGAATTCTTTTTAAACATTTTTTATACTACTGGCTTGTTGGTGATAAATTCCTTAAGCTTTTCTCTGTCTTTCACCTTCTATTTCAATTAAAAGCCTTTCTTTTAATTAGAGTATTCATTAGATTCTTGTTTTTCAATGCTTTAACTATTTCTTGTCAGTCCCTTCTGGACTGTAAAGTTTCTGTTGAGAAATCAGCAGACATTCTTACTGGGGGTATCCTTGTAAGTAACTAGCTGTCTTTCTCTTGATGCTTTTAAGATTCTCTCTTTGTCTTTGACTTTTGGCATTTTAATTATGATGTTTCTTGGAGTGGGTCTGTTTGAATTCCTCTTGTTTGGGACTCTTTGTGCTTCCTGAACTTGTATGTCTAATTCCTTTGACAGGTTAGGGAAGTTTTCTGTCATTATTTTTTAAAATAAGTTCTCAATCCCTTGCTTTCTCTCTTCTCCTTCTGGTACCCCTATCATGCAAATGTTGGTATGTTTGATGTTGTTCCAGGGGCCCCTTAAACTATCTCCATTTTTTAAAACTTCTTTTTCTTATTGCTCTTCCGGATGGATGTTTTCTGCTCCCTTGTCTTCTATCTTATTGATTTGATCCTCTGCTTCTTCTAATCTATTGCTGATTCTTTCTAGTATATTCTTCATTTCAATTACTGTATTCTTCACTTCTGACTGGTTCTTTATGCTTATTATCTCTCTATTGAAGTCCTCACTGAGATCATTTATTCTCTCCCTAAGTTCATTGAGCATCCTTATAATCAGTGTTTTGAATTCTGTCTCTGGTAGGTTGCTTACCTTCATTTCATTTAGTTTTTTCCTGAAGTTTTCACGTGTTGTTTCATTTGCAGCATATTTCTCTGTTTCTCATTTTGTTGCCTCTCTGTGTTTGTTTCTACATATTAGGAAGATTTGTTATGTCTCCCAACCTTGGCCAGGTGGCCTTATGTAGTTAATATCCTATGTGGCCCAGTGGTGCAGTCTCCCTGATCACCTGTACCAGGGACTCTGGGCATTTTCCTTGTGTGGGTTGTGTGTTCTTCTGTTGTAGCTAATCTTTGATTGCTGTTAGCATGTCAGTAGATGGGATTGACTGGCTGTGGAGTTTGGCCATGCCCATGGGGCATGAGCTGCTGCTAAGTGGGGACTGACCCCACTGAGTGGGATTCATTCCAGCAGGCTCATGTACCTGGTGAGGCCACTCTTTAGGAGTGCCACTTATGGGGCTAGTCAGGTGGTACTCTGTTGTGATCTGACACCAGCCTCTGGGGCCCTTTAGGAGGGGTTCTGGGGCCCTTTGGAAGGGGCTCCCGTGTAGGTCAAATTTAGCTTCTGCTTTTGATTGTTTTGGGCTACTTAATAGGAGCTACAAAGCAATCCACAGATGGTTGCTGCCTGTGCTGAATCTAGAGGCAAGTGGAAGAAGCTATGCTACAAGTTGAGGTGGGTTACCCCCAGTATCGGCCTTGGGATGGCTCAGCAAAAGGACCAATGCAGTTGCCTGTAAGTCTTCACAGCTGTAAGAGACTTTGGTCGGTATAGGAGTTGGGTGGCGGGGAGGGGCACTCAGGGAGTCACCAAAGTAAGGCCTACAGATTTCACCCAGCCAATACAGAATCAGGTTTTGCTCCCATGCTGAATTTTGGCTTCCTATAAACATCTCAGGTCACAGAGAGGCCAGCCACTGCTCACCTTAGGCCCAGAGACACCTGAGATCTGTTCATGAAATATTGTAGCTTGGGGCATGGCTTATGGCCTCCCACAAAAGTCTCTTCTGGGATGCACGGGCTGCATGTGGGATCCGTGAGTTGAGGGCTGTTGTTTCCTGTCAAAATCATGTCCCAGAGAAAGTACAGGCTGGGGGCTGGCTGCCCAGCAATGGGCCCACCGTAGGCAATTTGTGGGTTGGATAGTGAGGGTCTCAGGGAGACATAGGGTGGAGCGAGCTAATCCATCAGGACAATAAAGATTGTTGCCAGTGCTGAGCCCCTGGGATCCCGCAAAAGTCACCAATCACAGCGAGGCCAGCAGCCATCCACCTTGGGCACACAGATCCCAGTGATCCACCCAAGAGACACTGCAGTTTGGGCTGGCTCCAGTGGCCCACCATCAAAACTCTCTCCTGTAATGTGTGGGCCATGCACGGGCATCATGAGCTGAAGACTGCTGCCTGCCCATGAACACATGACCCAGGGAAGGTGTAGGGTGGTGCTGGCTGCCTGGCAACAGCCCTGCTATGGGCAATTTGTGGGATGGGTGGAGTAGGGTCCCAGAGAGACACAAGGTGGAGTGGCCTGTTCTCACTGGGCCAATGCTGCTTTAGAATTGGCCATGTGGGGGGAGAGCTCAACATAGGCAAGATGGTGCCCATCTGTAGACTGCCCCAGAGGGAGGCCTGACAAAGGAGCAATGGCGGCTGTCCCTCCAGTCCTTGCTCTGGTGCCACACAACTTGGTCCCTTTCCATATGTCTCTTGCACCTTCCAAACTGCTGACCCTCCACGGAAGCCCAGGGTGAGTGTCTGTGAGCGAGTGATTCTATGCGTGGGCCTTTTAAGGGAGACGTCTGGGTTTTCAGTTTCCTTCTGTCTCACCCAGATGGCCAAAATCCCCATTGATTTTTACAGTCAGATTTTGTGGGAAATCCTCTTTCCTGGACTGGAACCCTGTACTGGGAAGCCCACGCAGCCCTGCTCTCTCCTGCTACTCAACCACCACTTGTGGCTGCAGGCCCAACCACTTTGTGTCTCCACCCTCTCCTACCTGTCTCGATGTGGCTTTTTCTTTATCTCCTCAGATGTATGTGTTATGATCAGCTAGACTTCAGGTGGTTCTCCAGTTGTTTGTTTTATAATTTGGTTGTAAATTTAATGTGATCATGGGAGGAGGCGAACCCTATTTTTACCTAGCCTGCCATCTAGACCATAACTCCCATGTTAACCATTTTAAAGTGTACAGTTCAGTAGGTTTATGAACAATGTTAGGCAACCAATGTCACTGTTTCATTCCAGAACATTTTTATCACCCTCAAATCCCTGTTTACTTAACACCTAGCTGCAATGGGAGCTTTAATCTTGAGGAAGTTTGCAGGAGGAGAGATAAAAAAAAAAGAGGGATAGAAAGTTTGGGCTAAACACCTAAGGGTGGATGTCTTGATGAAAGATATTCTTTAAAATGTTGATTGGAGTTGGCTCTGGGGTGTTGGCAAAGAGATTCTTAAGAGTACTTTCTTAAGAGTATAGGACAGAAGCATTTGAGATCTTGCTCCCCAACAAACTTCATCAGTTTGGTTCAAATAAATTCTTATTAAAAAATATATAGGACAGCAATAGCCTGACTCTTAAAATTAAGGAGATAATGTTTAGTCTTGTGTCACTGAAAATTACTGATGTCAATCCTATTACAACCCTGCCCTCAAAATGTGGTTGGCTCAATTCATACACTGAGTCCTGGATAAGCCCGCCCGAGGTTGTACCTGCACTACCTGGAAGTGTCTTCTTAATGGGAATAAAACAAAGAGATGACTTGGAAGTTGATATGGCTTTCACTGGGACAATCGGAACATGCATGCAGGGACTAGATACCTTATTTGGTATACTAGCTGTGCATATTAAGAGAAATAAATTAAAAGAAAAAAAAAATCCAGAAGCATGCATTCCCTTTATATGCTAGCTAAAATTCTGTAAACCATGTAAACATGGTCCCCGATGTTCTGGTCAAACATAAGAGTTTTCATGAGCATTAAGATGTTAGTCAATAAGGTCTTTTGCAAAGTAACTTTGTCTTCCAAAGCCAAAGGAAGCAAAGATTTTGAAATTTAACCTTAAGTTCCTGCATACTAAGGTTTACCCAAAGGTAGAATCAAGCTCTGAAGGGGTACAATAGGCATTTCACTGAATTCTACTAGTAACTAAAGCTGTAAGCACTTCAGGTGCAGGCTATGGAAATGAAGTAAAGAATCTGCCCTGGGCTGTGATTATTTGCACCAAGTAAAATCAACAAATAATACTCAGGCTGTAAGTAAGTTTTCCTGCTGTGCCAGTTTTATAATAAAGGTGTTTTTCTTTTTCAGTTGAACTTTCCATTGACTTAAATCATTTATTTTCCTGGAGGTAATTTAAGTACATAGTCAATGAAATCGTTTACTGTGTTTACATTAAAAAAAAGAAAAGTTTGAAATCTCACTGTTTCATCAATTTGAATATACTTAAAAGTATTCCTAATATTCTGGAACCTCCCTCTGATTAGAAGAGCTAAATGGCAACCTAATATATATAGACTTAGAAAATGAACCAAACAAGGAAAAAGATTTAGCCCACATTTGGATAAAAAGAAGTTCTAATTTATTTGGAAATATCTCATTAATCTGCTTGTTAGAATTGTAGGCATCAGTTTGTAAATATAACAGAGAAGTAGCTTTATGTTAATCCAGTTAATATGTCATTTAGAATCAACACTTTTTCTCTGTCTTGCAATTTCAATCGTTATAATAAGGCAGGCCTTTAGAGTAGGCGACTATGATGTCACTTGATGGAGGGTGGAAGGGGACTCTTCCAAAAATAGTTCACTCTTAATCTATTATGAGGTCTGGAATTGGACATTTATTTCTTGGATCAGAAAATTCTTTTCACCAAGAAGCATCTACTTAAAAAACTGCAAATACTCATGGATGGGTGACTCATTAAGCATTACATTATATTTGACCGCTAGGTGAGAATGTATTGTATGTGTTGGTTTTGTCCTTCACTCTTTCTTTCCAGTAATAGGCTATCCCTTCCTTTAAGGGAGTGCTTTCATCCCAATCCAGCCCTGTGCTTCTGGTGGAAGCTATCAATCAAAACATTCTCCTTCCCCAGCCTTATTTCCCTTGACCCCATCATGACCATGGCTTGTCCAAACTTGTCCCTATCCCTGGCCTCAAAGATTAGTCCATGTGCCTACATTAGTCCCCAGCACAAGCCAGGACAGAGTTCTTCCTTATATTTTTCCAACTGGAGCTGGTGGAAAAAAATTCTTTTTTCTCTTCTCTGAAGGACAAAAAACAGCCCATAGCTGCTTTTTGCTGTGTTTCCAAGTCTCTTCTGACATCCACTTAAGAGAATAAAGTCTTAATGCAGAGAGAATCAGAGATGAGAGACACCAAGTAATCTCTGAGACTCTGAATCCATTGGACTCCAAGACTAATAGCTTGCCCTTTCCTAGTTTGGTTACACTTGTGCCAATATTACCTTTTCTCCTTAGGCTATTATGACTGGGGCATCTGTCATTTGCAAACAAAGGTCTGAGAACTGAAAACAAACATTTTATAAAAGGACACAAGATAACTAGGGGAGGGGTGGTGTTCTGGTTGAGGATAGTGTGTGGAAGGTGAATTAACCCTAATTATTCTGTGGTTAAATGGGGGTCCTGTGTTAAAGTTACCGACAACTTTTCAGACTTTACTCTCAAGTGAATTGAGAGGTAGGGCAAGGTGACCAAAGTCCCTGAGAATGAGAGCTAGTTTTACTCTGGGGCCTCAATGGCCTTGGCAATCTCCTGGGCTATTGAATTCAGGATGAGGCTGCATGGGACCCATACAAGAGTAAGGATGTGCAAATACCTGACTTAAGCTCTTACTTAGTCCTGTATGTCAGTCTATTGACTCAGTTTCTCCACCAAATGAAAGAAGCAACATGTAGGTCCAAAAGGGAGTCACTGTTTTAAACCATAATTGACCTTGGAAAACTTATTTTATTTAAATCGTGTCTGTTTTTTCCGCCCGTACTGGTTGTCTTTTAAACAGAAATATAAAGAAAAAATGGGCAAAGAAGGCAAGGTGGAATTCAATGTTTTCTATACTCTCTCAAACCATTAGAGTCCTGGTACCTCAGTATTATTTTAATTTTGACCTATCAAAGTTACAAAATTGTCACTAGACAGCAAATGATATTATTTTTGTAGAGTAAGAGTAACGAGAATTAGATATCTTGAAATAACTTTTTTTTTCACGAGATTACAAATACAGAGTAGATGTTGAAAGCCTCTCTCAAGTGAGCTAGGGAACTTTCTCTAAAGTGCTGTATAATCAGTGTCAGCTTCTTATACAACTAATTTGAAATCTTTGATGCCTAAAGGTCTTATAAAGACCTTTAAATAGATAATGTTCTCTAAGGGTTTTATTTTTTTAAGTTTCATAATGGTGAAGGCGAATTCATAAACTATATTTTGTTCTTTGGAAAGAGAAAAACAAATTGACCTTCAGCATATGTCTCAAGGTTACTATGTTACATGCCATTTCAGCCCTGGGAAAGTACTATTTAAAACTGAAAATTAAAACCAAACTCATATTAAAAGTTTTTACCGTGTGGTCAGGATGCTGGGAGTGTCTCACTTTCTGAAGCCACCCCATCGCCTACTTCCTCCTCCTCTATTTATTTCCATGGTCCTCCTCTTACTTATGAGTAATAAAGGAAGCCAGAGTAAGAACAATGGCATGTTCCTGGCTTTACAAGAGTGCCACACATCAGAGGAAGACATTTATCCCAGGGAACCACAGTTTTGCAAGAGATCCACTAGGCAGAAAGTGGTTTGATATCACCGCTGCATAGCAGAGATTGAAATAGGCTGACTGTGTTAGAACTGCACAGGCACCCTGGGGTAGGGTAAATTCCTGTCTGGAGGCTGGCTGCCCAGGTGAAGCTCACAGGCATCTTGCCTGGGGCAAGGTTATCAGCATCTCTAAGCCTCTGCTTATTCTTGTAGACTACATAAATGTACTTACTTCTGAGAATTAAATACACATGAAGTACTTAACAAAATGCCTAGCACAGAGTGTTAAATGTTAATATTATTGCTAAGAGTCTTTTAGAGAAGGCTTAAAAAAATCCAAACCAAAGTGGCTGTTAAAATTTTTCTGAACCACCAGATTTTATCTTCAACCAGCCTTACCTGCTTGTTACTGGTTCATTTGTCTATTGTGTCTTAGTCTTTAAGCCCGTCTGCATTTTTAGATGAGCTCCTCTCCTTGCCCCACTCCAGAGCCCTGTCCCCGGAGGGCTTAGGTCTTCCTCCTTCGTCCCTGTCCTGCCCTCACTGCCACCCAACTTGTGCAAAGACACTTATCAGATCTATTTCAGTCCAGCTCTTCAGCTTCAGAGACTTTCCTTTAAAGAACTGCTTATTCATTCATTCTCCATCTCTCTTGTGGTGAAAGTGAACCCAGTATAGAGTTAGTAGTTTGTGCTGTGTCCATTCATGCAGAATGGAGGTCAGGCCAGGTCAGCATGCTGCTGGGCCAGTGTGCTGCCTGGCACTGTGGCCTTGTTTTTGCTTTGCTGCCAATAAAACTATATACATCACCCAGGACCATAGGCCAGTGCAACTGTCACGTGCTAATACTGACCTCTAGGGGCTGGCGTTCCTTCAAATAGAGTCTTTATCTTCTCATTGAGTTCCAGGACTGTGATGGCAGCCTCTTGCTTAGCTGTTGCCAAATCAATTTGTAGCTTTTTCAGTTTCCTTTTGTGCTTTAGTTTCTAAAAATAATAATAATAATAAAAGTTTCTGGAGACAGAAACATAAAAGGAATAAAAAGAACAAATGATGTCTGAACAAATATGGCCTTTGAAGCCAGGCTTAGATGAAATGCTCTCTGTTTGTCTAGACTGAGTCCTGTCCTCAGTCATGAAACTGAGCGCATATGCAGTCAGAGCATTCGAATCCCCAATGAGCAAAGCCTACTCTCCGCATCATAGTATCTTTTTATCCTCTTGAAGGGTTTTTTATCTGGATCTGAACCTTGTGTTTTGTTGGTTATAATAGAGGCAATTAGAGGAAAAACTCTAGTTGGCAGTTGGCATTTTGCCACTGAGGTACCAATGCCTGAAAGTATTTGATATTTTTTTCCAATCTGTAGGTAGACTCACGCAAAATAGAGACTTGATTCTGTCATTTTTCATCCTAATACCATAATGGCTTGCATTCAAATCAATTCTAAAGGGTGTGATACTACCATGAAATGATGATGTTTATAGATATTTATTATGGTATCCAGGTAGGGAAAGTGGTCAGGGCTAGGAATGGTGTTCAAGCAATAGGGGAGAGGAATTCCTTGTTATAAAACAATCCGATTGATGATATCTAAATCTTTAAATAGCTACATTGGAAAGTTTTTATGTAACCAAAGGATTCACCTTGAGACTTTACAGCTGGAAGGCTCCTTTTATGATTTCAAAGTGAATTTGATTTGTCAAAATTGGATTTATCTGCAATTATGGAGAAGTTGTCTATTATGAAAAGTGTGGCATCTGCACTTTTGTGCTGCTGCCTTTCCACTGAAGAGCTCATCTTGCCAAGTCTTTGTGGGCAGGTAATTAGGAAGCCCAGCAAATAAATCACTCACAGTTTTTATTAGACATAAATCTCAAGATAGGAAAAAGAATGGTTTTCACTCATCAGGGAAGACTCTCCAGTATTTGAAAGGAGTACACTGGGGCAGTAGGGCATCACACTCTTTTTTTTGAGAGTAAAGCCAGTGAAGTCAGTTTATCAAAGATGGGATTAGATAGACACAGACCTCCCATTTTAAAGACAGGTTGTCTTCCAGAGCCAAACAGGAAGATTAGGACTTCCCAAAAGCTAATTAAATGCCATGCAGAAGGGCTAAAAGAGAATGCATTACTCAAAGGAGAATCTTAGTCATGGAACTTCTTAAAAAGAATTGGAGGGGTGGACTTTGGCAGGGTTCACCCTGTGCAGTCCAGGGGAGAGGTGCCCTGAGCCATAACATGAGTGCCTGGTCTGTATGGCAGTCCTACTACGGTGGTAGTTAGTATTCACATGCTCATTGCATCATTGTAGTAAGTATGAAATACCCCTTTGGTGTCAGGCCCCGTGCTGGCCAGCTGTTGAATCGGCAACACTGATAAGGTCTCTGCTTCATGCTGCTAAAACCTTCTAACTAATTTCTTTCCTCTATGTCTCTATCCACCAAAACCCTTCATGAGTTGGCCTCTCCTATGGATAGATTAGTTCAGGGAGAGACTGAGCTGATAAAGAAATGCACGCACCTGGGTATTTGATAGCTGTGCTTCTCATAGTAAATTATTAAATTGTCATGCTAATCTATACTTCCCTCTCTTGTAAGTTGGTTTGCATCAGCTCATTCATGAGAACCTTGTCCATCCCAGGCCTGTGCTGATAACAGGTATGAGGCCCTGTGTGGTCATTAGCAACCTTTCCCAATGCTACTTCAAGACTGTACCATGCTCAGATTTTTCACACTTTCCTTTTACCACTTAGAATTTGGGGCTAGAAAGTGGGAGGAAGGGTACAGAAATAAAATTAAGAAAGTGTAAGGAATGAGGAAAAGGGTAGAAAGAGGGATTCAGAAGAGAGTCTAATTTAAAATATCAGAAAAGAACTGATAATGATATGCATGCTGAAGTGTAGGGATTAGGTGTACTGATGAATGCAATTTATATTGATATGCG
>NW_011888820.1:10390229-10415948 GCF_000151845.1 Pteropus vampyrus | reverse complement strand
TGCTTTTTTGGCATTCTCTAGCCAGGCAACCAAAGTGTTGTACTTGAACCTAATGGAGTCTGTTATGGTCTCCTTAGTAACTAGGAGTTCCCCCTCGGTGATTACTGAAAGGATAGGAAGGCTTTATAGCTTGCAGATAAATTCCTATTACCTTGCTCTTTTCCTCCTTCTCCTGCATGGTGGACAGAGGGAGGAAATCATGTATTTGTGCAATATTTTGAAAAGGAAATATCTATCTGTATCACATTGCTGAATAGCTTGTATTATACCAAGTCAATGGGAATTAGAACTAATCAGGGGACTATTTATAAAAGAGTTTCAACACAGAATTGCCAGCGCTGTTTAAAATTTCTTGGTCTTTCCACATACTTTGAATCATGGCCTCAGATTCTAAGGCTGGGCTTTGTCAGTTATTGCCATGAGAAATAGGGCCAGGCACATGACATCTCCAGTCCCTAGATCTCATTTCATGGAGCTGGTGGCGATTAAATGGCATTGTACATAAATGACAGTACCCAGTACTATGTTTGCAGATATATGTTTCTGTTTTTGTCATTATTATTCCTCGAAACTCATCAGGTAAATTCTCAACCCTGCACCAAAATACTAAAGTATCTTTTCCAAAGATACTTTATACTTTTTATACTTTACAGAAAATAAGATTTGTAGTCTATTGAAAGCAAGCAATCTGTCTTCTTCTCCCTCTTCCTCCTAAATTAAGTTATCTGCATGATTGCATTGATCTCCTCTTCATTTCGTATGGGTAGATTAAACTTAATGTTCTGAAAAGAGACATGCAAATAGCCTTGATCCAATCTCCTGCCAGGGCTGGCCCAGTGCCTGGGCAAAGTAAGTGGCTGCCTATGTGGAATGATGTGAGAAACACTCTAAGGCCCTACCTCTTACTTCCTGTGGCACCTCGGTCTTCGGCCTACCAGCACATGGTTTCTTCCCACTTTGTCCGAAACCTACCGCATTCGGCCCACTTTCATTCATTTAGAGAACGTGTAGAATAAAAATGGGTTTTATCTCCAGAGGGCCACTGATAGTGCTACTAATAACATACAAAACAAAACAAAACAACAAAACAAAATAAAACAAACAAACAAAAAACAAAACAAAAATAACTTGGTTTGAATACAGAAGACACAGGCAGATTTCTCCTTTCATTTCTCTTCTAGTAGCCCATTAGTAATATTGAAACTGATGAAACTGATGGTAGCATTTGAATAAAACTTGGCTTAAAAAAAATCAATTTTGTGTTTCTTGTTTTATATTTATACTACCCTCAGATGAATGTTTTAAATGTCCAGGGATGGCTAACATATTGTGCCATGTGTATTCTTCCTTCTCCATGACAGATCTTTGATTTGGGGATTCTTTCACCCTGGGTTGCATACCTGGCTTCACAATCTTTAACCTACACTCCCAGCAGCCACTGTTCATTGATGAAACCTAATTACCATCTATGTTAGTGTCTCTATTTTGTAGGTGAGACAGCGGAGGTCCCAGAGAGTTTGAGTAAAACTAGTCATGGTTTCTTAGTTAGTAAGTAGATAATTGATTTGAACAAAGGTCTTTTGATTCCAAATGCTTAGTTTTGTTTTCAATGGTAACATGAGGCTTCACTAATACATAGCACCATTAATTTGTTAATTTACTTAAAGGTACTCTTTGATATTTGAGTTTGAGTTGCTCTAATTAGTAGAAATAGAAAGACGATATAACAGACTTGGATTTAAAAGAGTACCATTGAAGCGTGATGGCGAGGCATTTATAGCAGGGGTTGCTATGATATCTTTAGAGAACCTTGGAAATAAAGGAAAGACTTGATGAATCCAGCTAAGGGCTACCTGTGCCAGGTGTTCTGAGCCCTCTTAATGTCTCTCTTCAGAGGATCCTGAAAATTATGACCATTCTAATCAGCTGAGTCATCTGAATGACAAAGAGTAGATCATATGAAACTTTCTTACAAAATGCCTTGAATGGCAGACAAAAAAATTCAAAATATAGCTTTGTCTTATTTCATTTAATGAAGTCATAGGGGAACTAGTTGATACACAAACTCTCAGGCCTCATCGTATCTTTGACCGAGAGCTAGGCTGCCCTGTGACCACTGTTCATATTTAATGGCCAAGAGAAGTCAGATTTTAAAAATTACAGCTGATATTTTTCAGTTCTTTGTAGTATCTCTCCCTTATAAGTAGATTATTTTATGTTACAATATGTTATAGGGATACAATTTAATTCTGTTCCTCCCACCCAGAAGGTTTGGATTTTCTAATAAAAATAAGACAAAATCCCAGTGATTAAACAAACATCTTGACTCACTACAAGGGAAGAGTTTACTAGTAGTTGGAGTCAAGGCTCGGTTCTTTCCCTCTATGAGGTAATTAATTATTAGAGATAGAGGTGGAGTTTGCCAGTATATGTTCTAGTTTCCAGAAATGCTTGTGTAAGTGTTTATGTAAGAGAAGTTACAAATTAATGCAAGATAAAGAGATAAACTTTACCTTGGAGTGAATTCCAATGATAAGGTAGAACTTTCTAACAATAGAATTGTCCAAAAGTTTGAATTTCTGCCCTAAAAGACAATAAGTTGCCCTTCCTTGCATATGGTATACAGACTATTACTGGGAAAAATCCAGGGAAGCTAACACTTACTGACCATCTATACTGTGATAGGCATAGTTCTGAGAACTCTATATGTACTAGCTCATTTCATTTTTGTAGCAAACTAATGATGTAGGACTATTATTAATCCCATTTTTTTAGATGCAAATACTGAAGCACAGAGAGCTTTAAGTAACTTTCCCCAAATCAATTAGTGACTCAATTTAAATACGAGCAGTCCGGCACCAGACTGTGCCTTCCATCACCGTGCTGTACTTGCACATACCTCATCCCACCCAGCGTCCTACATTGTGGGGAGTTTGAATAAGATGACAGTTCTTCCTCTATAAATCCATTTCTTAAGGCAAGAAGTATCTCACTTCTAATCATGAAGTTTTTGAGCAGTACAAATTAGGAAAGCAAAACAAAAATCATTAAATCTCAGATGACCCAGAATTGGGTGCAATCTTTGAAAACCAGATTGTCCAACTTTAGCATTTTCGAGATGCAAAAGTGGAAGCAGAGAAAAATGACATGATTTGCCCAAAGTCACAGCTAATAAAACTGCAGAAGCAGGATTCAAAGCCAGGTTTTCTGACTCTCTAGTTCAGTGTTCTTTTTTTCTTTTTTTTTCTACTATATCATGTTGCTCCTTGGCCATCAGAGCTGAAGTTCAGTGGAATAAATACATGATTGGAAACTGGAGCAGTAGCTCAGATCCCTGAGGGCTAAAGTCCCAATGTTAAAAACAACAGTTATTTAGGCAGGCAGCCTTTCTTTAAAGTCATCCTCACACAGAGAACCAAGGAGGACTGGCCTCGGGTCATTCTATATAGTACATATCTGGGTTATATTTGAAAGAATGAAGAGGTTTTAGGTAATTGAGATCCTGCTAAATTCAAAGAAGTAAGCTGGATCAATGTCTACCAGCCAACCTGCCTTCGGATAGCACTAGAGTATCTGTACTCAGTCAAATATGCCATTTCGGAGATTAAGGGCTACTGCTAGTATGCACTTTTTGTGTGTGTGTGAGTGTAACCCTGCCCCCTCATTCTTATCCATAAACATTAATCAGGCTTACAATCGAGAAAGAAAGGAGCTACAGTGCAATAAATAAGTTTTTATGTTACTGGCTAAGCATGGCAAAAAAGAAACCCAAGCGTTCAATATCAAGGTCTTCTGAAAAGAAAAATAGTAAGTGCCTGCTAAAGCCAAATCTACTTTTTTGTCTTACAGTCTCAAAGCACACCCTGAGAACAGAGAGAAGTGCATTGTCACACCTAACAGAGCCTGGTACGAAGCTGTTTTCCAGTCCAGTCCTCCCTGGGGGATAGAGAGAGCCCAAAGGGCCAAAGCTGTATATGAAGCAATTTCAGTTTCTCAGCCCCACCTCAACAAGTGTTGGCATCATTGGCAAACAGCCACAAGAAGTGACGTGGGCAGAAGAAAGCAAAAAACAGAAACCAGAGAGGACGGAATATACAGGTGTTGAGAAAGAATTCCCATACCTGACTTGTAAAAGTGTTGCTAAGCTCCTCTAATATGATTATAAAAAACGAGGAGCTTTTTCTCTACAAAAACTTTGTAATTGGTTAGATATTTGGTTTTGGTTTTTGTTGTTGTTGTTGTTTTGTGCCCATCAATCCTTTTGAACTTGACTGAGGCTGCCTTCTGGGAGGAGATTGGCAGCTATTGGCTATCTGTGACTTATCTTGAATCATAAAGCAAAGGCACATGTTTGAGAATGGGAAAATTGTGACTCTGAAGCACCACAGTGCTTAAATCGCTTTGAAGGGTTTTCTAGTAGTAAAGAAAATCTAAGTTAATCTTCCTGGTAAATATTGCTCTCCTTCAGAAACTCTGCTTTGCCCTGAAAACCAGGAAATTAAAGGGGATACAGGCTCAGTGAGCATAAAGAGCTGGCCTTAAAACAACTCAACAAATGATAAGGAAATATAAGTAAAGAAAAGGAAAATTATCATAAGAGAAATGATTCTCATTTAGCATCGGATGGCTTTGGACAGCATACAAGAGAAATTAGAGAAAGCAAAGTGGAAAGTTTTCTGTGATATGTATTATTTTTCCCATGAAATACAATGTTTATAAAAACCGCTGCTTTCTTAATGCAGAGTTGAAACAATTTTACAGCAGGAATTTATAAGTTTAAAGTGAAATAGATCTGATTTCACATAAAGAAGTATGGTGTTAAAAGTAAGAGAGCGAAGGTACAGGTGAATGTTTTGTAAACTGCTGAGAGGAATGCTATTAGTTAATATTGTTACTGCTATTATGATGTTAGGATCTTTATTCTTTACAAGCAGAACTTCTGAGACAGTGGTTCTTGGCAATGAATTGTTGAGCACAGGGCTTTAGAGTAATATCTGTTAGTTAAATATAAGCTGCAATTAAATGAGTAATTTGTCAATCCTTTTTCAGTTGCTTTAATCTGGTATACGTCTGGAAACAAAAGTAGTTTCATAAGAGGCAAGAATCTCAAATCAAGAAATTTAAAGTTTCTAATTAGGTTCATCGCAAGCAATGTTTGACAGTTAATTCGGCTAAGGAGGGTGAAATGCATTTGAAGAAACCACCAGAAATTAAAGCATCAAACTTGACTTCTAGCTCAAGATGTGATTTGCCTTTTTGACTCTTACTTGAAAGGGAAGATTCACTTGAATACTAAACTAATTGGGCAATATAAATTCAAGTGGATAGAAAAAGTTAATAAAGCAGGTGGTGGGAAGTCACAACTATTTAGTACTACCAAGCCACAGAAGCAGTGCTGTGTAGTCTGCATATGCTGAGACCAACTACTTTTATCCAGAAGCTCAATGATATTTAACGGTTCAGTTGTTATTGCTACCCTAAAAATTCCCTTTTCTTGCTTTTCCTCTTCTCAATTCCTTCTCAGCTATCATTGTAATAAAGAGCAAATTGTATTGTAAAAAAAGACTAAGAGGAGACAGCAAATGCCTCTGAAACTGTGTCTTAGCCTTCAGTTGGATTAACCAAGTTTTTCAAGATGATGTAAGTACAAAGCAAAGAAAAAAGTTGATGTTCAAATAGATTACAAACATACAGTCTTCACTACTATAAATATAATCTAGTGATCAAAACTGAATTACCTTAAAGATTATTTGTCCAAGAGCTACAAGGCCAGGTCACTTCGGGGGGTCTAATTGCAAAGGCATTTGGTAACCCCTCCACAATTTTGTTCTCATTCATGCTTTCTTATCAATGTGTGCTGATGATGCATGTGTGACATTATATCTCCATTACATAATAGTCACGGGGATGTTAAGTATAGCATACGAAATATAGTAGATAACATTGTAATAACTGTCAGGTGGGTACTAGACTTATTGGAGGGAACCATTTCATAAGTTATATAAATATCTGCTATGCTGTACACCTAAAACTAATATAATATTGAATGTCAACTGTAATCGGAAAAAAATTTTAATTTAAAAAAAAAGGTTTATAGTGTAAGTTGCCCCAGTGGTCAAGAATGGAATTACAGGAAAGCTCTAAGGGAGAGACTAAGCTAATGATTGTCAGATTGTAAGATTTTAGTTAAGAAACACAAGGGGTGATTTTGTTACAATATTAGAAACCTGATTATCTTGTCATCAAATGGCCACAGGTTACAACGTCACCAATACTAAATAAAAAGTACATCATAAACCTTTAAAGATGATGCTAGAAATAGCAGTGGTTTACCACACCTGCAAACTTCTGCACTAAAAGTTGTCAGCCCAGTTCCGCGGAGGCAGCTTAGCACTTGGGGAAATGGTCTGAACATTAAGCAGTTTCATTCTTCATATACTTCAATACTCAACATTCCAGCTGTAACTTTAGTTAAATTCTTCATATACTTCAATACTCAACATTCCAGCTGTAACTTTAGTTAAATTTTTTGTCTTGTCCTTCTCACTATTTAGAGAAGCTGCTTCATTCATGCCATGAAGCCACATTTCGTAGGTGGAGAGACAAGGATATTTGGATTTATATATCATTATTTTCAATAGTCCTTAGAACAAAAATTTAATTTCTGAATCTGATACTGCATGTGAGTTGGGATATGTGCATGCAAGATGAGGTTGCAAAGGTATAACCCAATAAAAGAAGCATTTGTCACTTGTAAATAGCATGCAAAGAGTCAGGGAGGAAAAGGTGTGGTGATGATGTGAATTTTTGCTATGTAGATATTAGCAAGTTTCAGATTGCATATTTTAACAAGTTTAGACAAATGTCCTTGCTACAAAACAAGTCATTAAATTCGAATTGTAACTTGGTTTTGTCAGACTCAGGAATCTGTCTCTTACTTCACTTTCTAGCAAGGTGCTTTCTTTAATTCCCTTAAGAAAGCTAGCAGTAAAAAGATAACACATAAATCTGAACTCCTAAACAGGAATCTTTAGATTGCAAAGTCCTGTCTGGTAGACCTTTAAGCCTGTTCCCATCAACACACCCTTGGTCTCTAAGATATGCAAGGATAACTGGTGGGGAGGGAAACATACCCTACTGGGCTTAAAGCCACTTGGCTCATCTCTCGCTAGTGACTTGTGGTGTCATAGCTTCCCAGAGTCTGAGATTATAAGATTTAGGAATAATCAGATGAGTTATTCATCAGGAATAGGTTGAAGATATCCCAAGTTTGACAAATGATGAGTTACCTGTTCTGGTCTTGACCCAGAAAATCCATAGGAGCCATATTTGATACATTCTGCTTTGCACTCAAACTTTTAGGGAATCGTTAGTAATAGTGGAAAAAGCATTCGCCTGACAGGAGGTCACTCAGATCTGGAAATGTCAGGTCACCAGAAATACATCCTTGGGACACCCTAGACTGAATCTGATCCTGCCCCCAAAATAAGAATGAGGCTGACTAAAGCCATTTAAGCTTCTGTGAAACTAAAGCTCAGAAGACGTGTGTGTGACAAATACTTTTCGACAGTCTAAAAGAATGAAGAGATGAAGAAGAAGCTCCCTAATTTTGCCCAAGTATCAGGTGTTAAAGTCAAAACTGACTTGTACTTTTCCCAATTTCAATTCTATGGTGACCTATCTAAACTGACAATATCAATTACCTAGTCACAAATGTACTGCACTTGGCTTTTCAATCAGAAGACATTTTTTTTCCTTTTTAATGATGATAAAATATATATCATGAAATTTACCATCATAAACATTTCTAAGTGTTAAGTATGTGTACTTTGATGTGTGACCAATCTCTAGAATTTTTTTTTATCTTGGATAACTGAGACTTTCTACCCATTAAATAACAACTTACCATTTCTCCTCCTTTTAGCCCCTGGAAAACACTCTGTTTCTATAAATCTGACTACTCTGGTACCTCATATAAGTAGAATCAAACAGTATTAGTCTTTTTTTTATTGGCTTTTTCACTTAGCAGAATGTCCTCTAGGTTCATTCAATGGTTAGCATGTGTCAGAATTTCCTTCCTTTTTAAGGCTCAGTAATATTCCATTGTATGTATGTATCACATCTTGTTTGTCCATTCATCCATTCTTGGACACATGGGCTGCTTCTACCTCCTGGCTATTGTGCGGAAGACATTTCCTAAAATAGCAATCATAGTAGTACAACAATTGCAATACTTGCCTTTCCTAGATGAACTGAAACTTTTCATCTTTTAATTTCAAGTTACATTTTCATTTCCAGAAAGGTTTACTTTTCATTTTTATTGTCAGCCAAGTATATTGGTTCCAAATTGGGAAAACATTTAGAAGCTTTCTCATATCTTATTAAATAATTTTAGTAAGATAATTTCTATCGCAGACTTCTAAATCAGGCATTCTTTTTATGTCTAGTATAGGGTCTTCCTTCTTTTCTATAAAGCAAAGGTCTACTGTCGATAGGAAATGCAAAACCCTACTGGCAGACAAACAGGCTTGAGGGCATCAAGCAGACATAGCTCAAGAATGCAATAGCCTAAGAAATAGGTAAATTTTGATAGCTATCCAGTGGTTGTTAGAAAAAGAAACACATAGGAGATTATTATCAGACAAGTGAATTCAGTGATGAACCTCTCTCTCTCCTTCATCTGCCCTTTTTAAAACAGGCCTGTTAAGGCTTCCCCTCCTGTTCCATAGTTTGACATCTGCACATTGGATCCAACTGAAAAGCTTTTTAAAAAATACATCAGCTCGAGCTTCTCTCCAGTCCTGCTCAATCAGAATTTGAGAGAGTTTGGGTGTGGGACTGGTAATCAGCTTTTAAGCTTTCTGGTTGGTTCTGATGTGCACATCTGCAAAGGTAGACTAGAGGAGTATCTATAGAGAAGAGCTAGGTGCTGGCCACAAAAGCAGTATGAGAGTCCCGTGGACACATGTTTATTTCTATACAGGAGGGCACTTAGGTAGGCATGAGTGTGAGTTGGGGAAGTGCAGACAGCAGCAACTCCAGAAGTTGCAGATGGGGAGGTTTCTGTGACGGTCTGTCAAGAAAATATGTCTGCATTTTTAACACAGATGGCCAATTTCAGCTGCAGAAAGAAAAGACTTAGTGGGAGCAAAGGAATCTTAGGTTTTGGGAATTATGTTATGGTATGGCAATACAGTTAAAGAATTTGTGGAATACTAGGGTGGCTCCATAGTGTAGGGGTTAGCATGTCTGCTTTACACGCAGAAGGTCCTGGGTTTGCGTCCCAGGTGGAGCCATGGACCATACCCCAGGTGCACCAGGCCCCCTGAGTGCGCCTGGTGTGCCAGGCCCTGGGTGCAGGCCGCATGTGGGAGGCCGATGCTCCACCTTCAGAGATCCAGTTCTTAAGGGGAAATGGCAACATTCATAGGTCAGGGGTGGAAGTGTGGGGCGGGGGAAGAATTAAAGAGGGGAAAAAAAAGAATTTGTGGAATACTCTCTTTCTTAGGGTAAATATGAAGAAATAGTAATCAAAGTGCCAAACTGCACCAGGCCATTCAAAACTCCAGCACTCCCCCATCTCTTACTTGGAGAAGAACATCTCAGTCCTTCTGAACCTTATTTCCCACCCACAACTCCCTAGGAACTCTGCAGGTCACAATAGCTAGGGAAAATTCCCATACCTGTTTTCACACTCATTGCATTGTTCAAAGTTATTTTAATGACTTCATAAGCTTCAAAGAAATCTAGTAGGAAAATTCTAAGTACTGTTCCCAACTCTGTCAACAACATAGTAATCTGAGGCAAGTGCCTTGATGTTCCTTTTCTCTAATGAAAAATGGAATTTTTGAAAGCACCTCAGGGTTTACATATGAATGAATTAACTCACCCTGATTAAATGCTTTGAGCCTCAAATGTTCAAAGTAACCTAGGTGGAGAACAGAGACAATGAAAAGAATACTTCAAGGAAATCTCCTTTTTAAAGCTTTTTTAAGCTTATTACTTAAAAAGTAATAAGATGTTTTTTAAAAAGTAACTCACACTTTTTAAATATTTTAAATCCCTTCATAATCCCTGTGTGCACTTAACACACACAGCAGAAAATAAAAATAAATGTCATTTTTGTGGCATAAAATATCTCAAAGGTCTTTGCTGTCTAGGCTAATTTTTGTCCATTACAGGGGGGAAATTTTTATGGAACCTCGAAGTACTACAAGGTATTCTAATATATGAAAAGGAAAACACTTAAGTCATCGGAAAAGGTTTAGTATGGAGTATAATTACTAGTCAGTGTTTGATCATTTGTATTGCTTCTGGGTTTTTTTTTTCTATCTAAAACTGGAGTCACTGTGCATATTTTCAACAAGAGAAAATATGTTTAATTGGTTCTCTATTCTTTTGTCAATCTCTTTATTTTTCAATGGGATTGTTATTACTATCTTCTATGTTAGAGTAAATGGGAAAAAAATCTGTAAATTTGTTAAGGAATTATACTAAAGTGGTATTTCTGTCAACCTGGGGGAGCCAAATGAGTATATCAACAAGGGTTGAACGTTTCTACTGGACTGATCCCAACTTTCCAAGCACATAATCTACTGAAAAACTTTTTAGTCTAAAACTTTTGAGGACATGTTTTTCTGACCAGGTTAAACATTCCAAAGCAGATAAAATTTTAAGAGAGAATCCAGCTCATTAGAGAGAGAGCTGGTTTTCTGAGATTCTTAATAATTTAGTTAAGCTCAACAAACGTTATCTATGGTGTGCCAGCCTCTGAGCCAAATGCTGGGAATACAAAGATAAAGAATAATCCCTTCCTTTTGGAAGCCGTTGTCTTGTGACAAGTGTTTTAAGGCACAGTATGTATAGGGTCCTCTGGGAGCACAAAGGAGGGGCCTTTAGCACTGCCTAGAGGGTCAAAGACTTTCTAGAAGAGATAATGCCTGAGCTGAATCTTGAAACATGAATAGAACTTAGATAGTTTAGGAAGAAAGGGGTACAGGAATAAGGCCATTTTAGTATGCACAAGACTGAAGTTCATAAACATAGTCTATGTTGGAAACCTCATGAGGTCAAGTTCAAGACATTGAGACAAAAAGCAGGAGGGATAAAGGCTGGATCATGGATGATCTTTTACATAGTTCTAAGAACTTTGGGCTTTATCTTGCAGAGAATGGAAGGATTTTAGGCTTGAACAAATACATGCTATAGGTAGACTACCCTGATAGTATGAGGTGGGTAGAATTTTAAGAAAGAAAGTTGGATACAGAGATTTCAGTTTGAAAAGGATTCCAATGGTTCAAACGAATTGGGTAGTAGTAAGAAGACAAAAATATGTAGTAAGTAAAACTGAATTTGAGCAATTGGCTTGTGTTTGTGGGGTGGTGAGTGGGGCACAGTGGTGAAAAAAAGTATTAAATTTGTAAATGCAGTGATTTTAAAACTTTTATGTATGATTTCTAAACTTTAATGTCTTTGAGAATTACCTAGTGAGTGTTAAAAATGCCAATCCAGATTGTTAAGATGACAGATTTGATTGATTTGGAAAGACATCCTTTTTACTCAAGTCATATGGTAATACAGAAACATATACTACAGACCTAAAAACATACAAAAAAAGCTCCAAGGCAGGAAAGTAAAATATCTGAATATTAAAAATGCAATGAGAACTCAAAGCAAGTCCACAATCTTTAATAAGAGTAGAAATGAAACAGCCTGCAAGGGTATTATGAGAAGATAGAAACCTTAGAGTGGGAGCTACAATGGTCAGTTGGAATAGGAGTCAAACCTCTCTAGCCTGTGCATAGTAAGGGACTGAGATAGGGCTGTCCTTCTCCTGCACGTAACCTCGAGTTGGGAAGAGAATTTTCAGTTGAGAAAAATGGCTAAAGACACATCACCCACCAACTCAGAGGTATTGCAAGAATGCAGAAAATGGGTGACAAAGAAGACACCCTGGATAAATTTGAATCTCAAATCCATGTCATGTATGGTGTGTGGTTCTGATTCACATTTATCTTATACAGAAACTATGAGCTAAAAATTATTAAAAAATGGTTTATATGATGAAACATGAAGGCTTCTAGGAGAGGTACGCTTGGAACTGAGTCTTAGGAGCTTCCAAGGAAACAATCCCCAGTGAAGACAAGCTCATAGACTAAAGTTACAGAAGCACAAAAGTTGACACTGCATTGAGAGCGGATGTATCAGCATACATAGCAAACAGAAGAACTCATATCAATAAAAGGAATCTGAAAGGGTTTTTAAAGTTCAAAAATAACTTTGAAAATCAGATGACAAGAATAAGGCATTATGGATAAAAAAACAAGTATGAAAAATTAAAAAGAATCAAGGAAACATTTTTTTTGTTGTTTATTGGGGTAACATTGGTGAATATAATTATATAATTTTCAGGTGTACATTTCAGGTGTACATAATTTGACATCTATATATTCTATTGTGTGACTACCACCCAGAGTCCAGTTTCCTTCAGCTACCATATATTTGACCCCCTTTACCCTATCTACTTCGTCCCTCCTCCCCAACCCCTTACCCTCTGGTAACCACTAGTCCATGGTGAACATTGTCCATGTCCCTGAGTCTCTATTTGTTTGTCCTGTTCATTTGTCGCTTTTAGGTTTATATTCATTTGTTGCTTTTAGGTTTATATTCCACATATAAGTGATATCATGTGATTTTCAACTTTTTCTGTCTGGTTGTCACAAATGGCAGTATTTCAATTCATCTCTTCTTATGGCTGAGTAATATTCCATTGTATATATGTACCACAGCTTCTTTAGCCAATCATCTATCGTAGGATACTTCGGTAGTGCTGCTATGACCATCGGTGCGCAATTATCTTTTTGGATATGGGTTTTCGAGTCTTTGGGGTAAATATCCAGTACAGGGATTGCTGGATCATATGGTAGACCAATTCTTAGTTTTTTGAGGAACCTCCATACTGTTTTCCATAGTGGCTGTACCAATTTGCAGTCTCACCAGCAGTGTACGAGGGTTCCTTTTTCTCTGCATCCTCTCCAACATTTGCTATTACTTGTTCTGTTGATTATAGCTATTCTAACAGGTGTGAGATAGTATCTCATTGTGGTTTTGATTTACATTTTCCTAAGAGCTAGTGATGTTGAGCAACTTTTCATATATTTGTTGGCCATTTGTATATCTTCTAGGGAGAAATGTCTGTTCAGGTTCTCTACCCAATTTTTGACTGGATCGTTTGTTTTTTTCTTGTTATTGAGTCATACGAGTTCTTTGCATATTTTGGATATTAGGCTCTAATCAGAGGCTCAAGTAAACATTTGAAAATAAAAACTATAATCATTGAAAAATATATGCGCTAAACTGTAGAATAGAGATAGTAGTCAAGAGACTTAGGACATTGGTAGACAATCTGGGAGAAATCATGAGAACCTAGAGAAATGAAGAGATGGAAAATGTGGAAGAACACTGAAGAGGCGTAGAGTAGGAGGAGAATCTCCAATGTAAGTCTAACATGTTTTCCAGAAAGAAAGAAGAGAGAATGAAGGAGGGGCAATATTTGAGGTAAAAACAGTGGAAAAATTTCCAGAATAAAGGACAACGTAATTCCTCAGTCTTAAAAATTACACTGAGTTCTAGCAAGAAAAGTTTAAAATGAGCACCTTGGTTCTTACTCCTAGAGAGTCTAATTCACCAAATAGTCATTACCATGAGTATTTACAACCATCACTATCTTGTGGCACACCTATAACCCATTCTTGGAACATACAGTACTCTGGCACTCCAGTTGGTAAATGGTAAGATAGAGCAATGGTTAGATAAACATATGGGCTCAAGGTAAGTCATTCTTAAACAGGAGCTTTGTGGTCATATTCAAATGCTGACAGGAAGGATCTAGTTGAGGTGTGTGTGTGGGTGAATGGGGGTTTAAATATACAAGAAAGAAAGAAATAGTTGATGTTCTAAGATTCTTGAGATAATGGGAGAGAATTGGATCCAAAGCTAGGTGAGGGTTGGCTCAGAAGTAGGTACATCTGTATCTATGGAGGTAGGAAGGTGAAGGGTCCTGTCTGATAACATTTCTAGAATAAGTCTTTGCTCTAAATGATAGAGGTATCAGCATCAAGGCACTCCCTATCATAACCTCTGCTCAGGATTTCTATGTGTAAGCCACTGAGACCAATTTAAATACAGAAAGAATTTACTGCTGAGAAACTTAGAGAATCAGGCTGGGAAACAGGCTGGACACAAGGGAATGCAATGCAGTAGCCAGGACAATAGACCCACCCTAGGACAGAACTAGTCTCAAGTCACAAGCAGCCCAGCTGCACTGTGACACTGGGTGCTGGACGCTTCCCACAGCTCCTATTACCCTTGCCTCTGCTGCTTTGGAAACTGGAATTTGCTGCTGCCCCAAGGGATTCTCCATACATCTCTTGAGCATCTCCAATTCTCAATTCACAGTCCAGGGAATGAACATTTGACCGGTCTTTCACTCTGGCTGCAAGGGAGGCTAGAAAGTGATCTGGCTTGCTTGGTTTATATGGTGGGCTCTGCTTCTCTTAAAGACCTGTGTAATAGAGAATTCCCCCATCATAGGTAAGGAGTTTGTAATTCTGGGCAGCTAAAATTGTCCACCAAGATTGCTGCTGCCTCCCATGGAGCACCTTTGTGGGAATTAGTAAAAGATGCCCCATGTAGGTAAATGGAACTTTGTGCATGAGCTTCTGGAGTACTTTTGAAACAATTTTAAGTACCCTTTCCTCCAGGTGGATCCTTTCCTGAGTCAAAAGGTTCAGCTAGGGAAGCAGAATGTAGCTGGATATTAGTTCCCATTTGCCCCTCAGATGAGTGTTCTTGTTCACCGTATAAGCTACCCAACTATATGCAATGTTCCTGATGGCTCTGCACCTGCCAAAGATAAGGAGGTTAAATGTAATCATGAACTACATGCACAGAAGTGGCAGATTTGGGCGGCAGCTCTGATCTCAAAGGCTGTCACCCATAAGGCCTTTATTTTACAACTGGTTATAAAGTCATAAACTATTGGTTCACAGTCAATTGGCAGATCTTATCAGAAGAGGCAGATAAACTCCCTTTTTTTCGTTTGTTATTGCTGTTTTCCAGGTCCTGATCTGAGTAAAGTATGATAAATTCAAGTGATCTTATTTTGACTCAAGATTTGAAGGGTCTTATTGGGATTTTCTGAGTCCCGTCTTGAGAGATTCTTCTTCACGAGGAATTTTTCTTAGCCTAGAAAATTCTTAGTCATCATTTTTGATTCAGTCTAGGAAACAGAACAGGTTTTAGGAAAATGTATTACTGAGAAGTTGAAGATTCCTTTCCTCTCCCTTCACACTTTGTATCTCTCCCTACCTCTTGTGGGTCTGTGTGTCTTTAACCCAAGTCAGGTATAAATGAATCATTTAGTGACATTTTGACTTTCACAACTTGTAGAAGCCTAAGGCCAAAAAGGATGAATCTCTAATGATAGAATTTAGGTACTAGTAGGTAGTAGAGAAAAATTCTCTCGGGGACAAAGAAATCATCAGCACATCTCAGGAAAGCCAGCTTTTCTATATTCTGGGATTGCTGAGGCTGCCTACCTATCTTCCAGAAATTCTCTAGAACAGAAATGATCCAGGGCTGGCTGGACCTAGATCAGAGTGTGCCCCTGGCAATGGGCCAGATGCAGTCAGCAACCAGCCCTGTGGGTTAAGGGCTATGGCTGCTGGGCTGGGAGTGCCATAGTGGTGAAACTGTAGGTGAAAATTATGGCTATATTATGAGGGCTCATTACAACAATCTATATTTATTAATTTCAACTAAATTTAAGATAACAGGTAGATAAATATTAACGTTTATACAGAAGCTTTTATCTCAGGGTAGTTGGTACATTGCTCCTATTGTATGTTGTGTCTTCCATGTAAGATATATATAACTAGAGTTATTCTAATTTAAAAAATAGATACTGCCTTCCTTCCCAGAATGAACTAAGTGTCTCTGAAGTAATAATGAGAGTTGACACTTATTCAGTGTTTTTTCTATGTCCGGTACGGTTCTAAGCACTTTACTTATATGTATTAACTCATAAGAGCCTCATAAGAATTCTACATGGTAGCGACTCTTATTAGCATCCTCATTTTGCAGTTGATGAGACTGAGGCACAGAAGATTGGCCAAGGTGAGTGGCAGAGTTTAGGTTAGAGGTCATGCCTATTAAATGCAGAGATGGGTTTTCATCTCAGAATGTTGGCTCCAGGTCTGGGCTTTTAATTGCTGTGCCATATTGGGTCCAAGAAGGAAAGCAACCCAGGCTTTCCAAGAAGAGAAAATGAAGGCTAGAGGGAGTAAGTTCAGATATTGTACAGCCAAATGGCATGAAGTAAATGTGGGCCCAGAAAAGTATGAAAATGGAATCAGACTGAGGGAACTAAGGAAGTTGGACAGTGGCTGAATTCTTCTATAGTCCATCTGCTGTGACATTGTCATGACCCTCAGAATGAAGAGACTGAAAGTGTGTGACCACGTTGAAGGTTTACTACGGGACAATTCCAGGAGGACACAGGAATGTTTCCTAGACCCTAACCACAGGAAAGAACCAGGTTCATGCTCAGGAGCAGCAAAGACAAGAAAAGAGCAGTCACTCAATAGTTTGGCCATCAAATATGTAGAAAAAGAAAATCAACTCAAAATAGAAAAGAACAAAAGAAAATTATTCTTTTACAGTGGAGTTATTAAAGGAAGACTAATTACAGTGGATATATGTTTTCTTCCTAAGTTCAAATCCCTGAGTTCTGTTCCAGTCAGGTTAAAAATAAGATACAATCGAAAAGGTCAGATCTCCTTAAGTTCTTGTTACATCCTATGATTTGATCCTCCAGTGATGCTGTTAGAGATGTCAGCCTCAGGTCTTAATGAACCTCACAGTAGAAGCTCCAAAATTTCTAGATGAGAGGATCTGGGGCCAATAATCCAGATGGAAGGGTGTGGCCAGGGCACTGGTATAGGCCTGCTCTTGCATAGAAAGCACACTGTTTAAGGTTAGTTCATGTTTTTATTATAGGTGGCTTGGGCTATGAGGGAGCCACCCTTTGCTGCTACCACTGATATGCATACTGCAAAAGGAATGTCTTTAGTCTCTCAACCACTTCCTTCAAACCTTCTCAAACATAGTCAGCACGTATGTGTTAATGCATGTTGCCTGAAGACAAATCCTGTTTCACATTTCCTGACCAGACATTCCAAATCTTCTTGCTGCAGCAGATAGCTTGTTCACTTGAACGCTTAATGGGCCTTTTCTTCATTTTCTTTCAAAAACACAAACCACATTGTCCAGAAGAAGAGAATTCTTGGCATATAACCAAAATGAACAAGATTTATTTACTGAAACACCTACTCATTCCCATTAGAATCCCACTCCTGTCTGAATCTCAACTTCTAATGGAAAAATAAAGGGGCAGGGGAGCAACTGAGGAGTTAGGAACAAGCAGGCCCGCAAAAGAAACAAACTCTTAAACACCAATCAAACTTGAATTTAAAAATGTGAAGGATGTTAAATTTCCTTTCACAAAGGTTATACCAACTTACAATCTCACAAGGTTTTTAATAGTGCTTACCTCTGAACGTATCCTGCTTTTTAAATCAAACTTTTACATTTTGCCAACCAGAAAGGTGCAAAATGACATCTTACTTATAGTTATTTTAATCTAATTACGAAGAAAGTCAGACATCTTATCTATTTATATTTTATGTCCATTATTATACTAGGTTTAAATATTTGTTTGAAATTGCCATTTTCCCTTAATCTCATTTCACTAATATTGTTCTATAGCTTTTAAAAATAGTGGGAGGTTTTGTGAGAAATACCATCAGTAGCAAAAATGTAACTGAGTAGTCTCTACATAAATTTCAAGTGAAGCAGCTCATCGAAAGATGAGTTCATAATAGAGGAAAATGTGAAGAATAATTATGACTTCATCAGATGTGCCAGGAGGTATAAATCTCCTAAACAGAGAAAGCCTGTGTGAAAAAAAGCATAGAATTATGAAAATATGGATCAATAAATGAGTGGCAAAATTACAAAGTAGAAAAAGATAAAAGCCAAAACATAGCAAGGGATTTGATTATGCAAATTCTTAAAGACCACACTAAGTAAATTTATTCTGTAGAAAATAATGGGTCATATCTATATTCAGTGGATGGGCATTTGGAAATAACACTGGACCAGTGTGGGTAAATTTTGGGTGAGGGAACTTAAATATAGGACCAATGTAATAATCAAGTTGAGAAATGATAAAGGCCTGCACGGAGCCGGGCTGTGGAATGTTCTGTGGGAAAAATATTAATTATACTTTTTTCAAGACAGAATTGACAGGGTATGGGAACCAACTAGACCTAGAAATGGGGATGAGGGAGGAGTCATTGCCGCTCCCCCACCTTTTTTTTTTTTTTCTTTGTTGATTAGGTGGATGGAAACATCTTTAACTGAACTAGGGAACAAAAAGAAAAATCAGATATTTTTTAGGGGGGACAGGGGTATGTGAGGTGAGAAGCTGTGTAAAATAAGTCCAATTTTACTTTAAGTTACCTATAGGGGAAGAGTCAGTTTGTTTAATGTATTCATTCATTCAATAAATATTATTGAATGATTACTTGTCCAGGTCCTGTTCTAGGTTCTGGAGATACTGATGTAGGAAAGACAAAGTCTTGACCTTTACAGAGGTTTTATTTTAGTGAAAGTAGCTAGAATAATAATTTCAGAGGCACAAGAAGTATATTTTACTTCCTAGGTACATCGAGGTCCATGGAAGTCTTTAATACAGTTAATATGGATAGCACATATATGTCCCTCTTTACTTAGCATAATTTTTGTATATTAAAATGTTATGAAGATTTACAGTTTTCTTTTATGACATACTGTAGTTTCTGTTTATCCATTTGAATTCAAGGTTTTGCTCAGCAGTGACACTCTTATTTATTACAAAGTCACATAGGAAACTGGGAAATACATTATAACAGTTTGTTTGGTTACATAGTCTTCAGAAAACTCAGTGATTAAACATAACCTCCCTAAGCCTCTGTTTCCTTATTTGCTAACTAAGGAGGTTGTGTAAATGATCTCAGATGCCACCTCCCTGGGCTAAGTCAAGTCTATCCAGTGTGGTCTCCTTGTCCTGTCACTTCAACTCTCTTTTCAATATCATTCTCAGTTTTCTTCCATCATCTTGCTGTGTCTAACTCCCCCCTCCCCCTGCCATTGTTTCCCTTGATTCTTGTTCCTCCGGGACCAGCACTAGTGCTGCTGAGTTCTGTGGGAGAAAACCTCACAATCTTGCATTTTAATGATACCATGTAGTCTTGCTTTCCAGTCTCAACTGAGTTCCCAAAATGACCTCGCAATTCTTCTGAGCCTCTCTTTCAGCTTGCTCTTATTTTCGACAGTGGCCAGGTCAGGCCCTCATTACTACTCACCAGTCTCCTAAACTAATTAATTTCCTCTCACCCTCCATGGATAACCTTGCTCATCTACTACACAGAGGGAAAAAACAAAAAAACAAAAACTCACTTGGGTAAACAACTCACACAGGAGCCTCCTCGAACTCAGGCCCCAAAGTCCTCATGGTTTCTTGCCTTGGCCTCCATCCTTTCATCCTCACCTTGCATCACAGTGGAAGAGGAGCCCTCCACCTGCATGTGGCTTAATTCTCCTTGTTGCCCTTACACACTGTGGATCGCATCTCTTCCTGCCTTCACAAGGACTTTTCCCTTCTCAACATCCCTTCTCCTGTATCTTCAAAATGTCCCTGTCTAGGTTCATTCTGAACAGCTGTAAATATGCATAAGACTTTTGTTTCTTAAAAACAAATAACAAATGAACCACCTTATTCATCCCACATATCTACCACCTTCTATTTTCTTTCAAAACCGAACTTCTTGGAAGAGTTGCCACTGTCGCTATTTCTACTTGTCATCTCCCACTCACCCTTCAGCTCTCTCCAGAATGGCTCCAGTCTCCACGACTGATCCGAAGGTGGCAAGTAAATGAAAATATGTTTAACCAATTGAATAAAATTCCAGGTAACTTTCAGGTTTTAACTAATTTGTAAGATTCTAAGTTTTTTCCATATGAAGCATATGATATTGGTCTTCCTTGGGGAAAACTTACATTAGGTAAGTCATCCTAAATACTTGACTACAATCTTTTGATCTAAAGCATTTCTCCTCTCAGAACTGATTATTTAATAGAATTTGGAGGGGAAAAGAACTGCTCTCCTTTAATAGACCAGAATTTGACTGAAAAATGATTCCGTTCCATACCTAATATTTTGGAGATGGAATTAAACTATGGATGGCTGAATTAGCTTTCAACCTCAAGCATTCCCTCCCCAGTAGAAGTCACTGCCTGTCATAGATATGCCTATGGCACTCTATGGGGCACTCTTATTTTTGACATTATTTTTCACTAAAAAAAAAACAAGGATAAAATATGTAGGTAAATAGGAAGAGCTTTCCAGTCATATATACAATGACATAGGTCTGCTTATGTAGCGGGACACTGACTGCAATTTTTCTTATGGTCTGCATGTGAACATCATACATCCTTGAGGAATAACATACTGGACACACCAAGAACTCCTACACATGTCACATAGTGTCTTTGGATAATAACAACTATTTCTTAAAATGAAAACTCCATCTTTCCTGCTTTGCTTGGACAGCGGTATTCATTTGTTTTATTCCAAATGTGGCCTTTTCAAGTCAGTCCAGCTCCCTCTTATTATCTTGGATTTATTTATCTTTCACACTTGACCCTTCTTAAGAATGGAGGAAAGCAGTGGAATCTTGCGGTCTTCAAAGAACCACAAAGAGAAGGGTGGCACCCTTTGGCTTAAAAATAATAAACAAATAACAAAAGCCAATACCCTGTGAAATGATGGCACAAGGCCTTATGTGGCCACAAATCTTATTTCCTCCTGTCTTCCCCGGGCTACTTGGTATTTCAGGGGCACTTGCTGATGGTATCAGCTGCCAGAATATTGCTGGCACCACATGGTACAAAACAACAAAGGGCACTGTTGGCCAAGCAGCCCGGCAGGCTGCCACCATGAATGCACAAAGAGCAGCCACACCATTCACATCCTGCTGTGTCCCCAAAACATCTCACTTGTCTGTCACACAACCTTTCCTTCCCAACCTTTGTCTCTGTGAGAGGGAAACCCAGTCTAGCACTGGGTGTAAAAGATCCACTGGATCACTCGGAGTGATCTGGGGAGGCACAGATACTCTCACAAGGCAGGGTGAGCATTCCAAAGAAAACCTGCTTAAATTAAATCACACTCTTAATCTGGCCGGGACTAGGACTTCATTATATTCAAGGCGCAGATTGTTTGTTTTTGACATTTTGCTTTGTAGCCTGTCAAATCCGTTCCCGAAAACTGTTTGATTCATCACAATATCTTTTAATTAAGTTGTCTCTAAACCCCCACTACTCCATTAAAAAGTTCAAGCTACTTCGAAAATGAGACTTTGGGGCACACAGGGATAAAATGATTATACTAGTGGCTTCGGGTATAAAATTTCACTGTTAGAAATATAATCACTGCCCACTGCAGGATCTGTCAAAGTACATATTCAATTACTAATAGCCCACCAGAGTTTTCTTAGGAATAGGATGCCAAAGAACAGGGCAGGGAGAAAGATACAGCATGGGGATGTACAGGCAAAGAAGTATAAACTGGGGAACTCTTAAAAAAGAGATTATGTTGTTTATTTCAAATTCTTAAAAAATAGGGCTAGGTCCAACAGAAAATTAAAATTCATAAAAATAGCCAGTCTATGTAACGTCTGTAACCCTGGGATGCGCACTTTTCTAATGTACTAATGATAAAGGAGATGAAAACAGTCATGCCAGAATATGATTATGCATTTGTACATGCTATTTTTTCCCCTTCTTACATCACATAGAATGTCACCAAACCCAGTGGCATAAAGAAAAGAAGAAAGAAAGAAATCGCCCACACAAAGCTTGCAGCCCTTGGGGTGGCATCTGATAGTGTACTTCCTGTTATTCACTGGGCCCTAGACATGTACGTACCCTTGGCTAAGTCAAGAGATATTATTTGCATAATTCTGTGTAAATCATAATAAAATCATTGGGGAAAAAAATGTAAGACACCAAAAATTGAAAGAATCTTTCTTGGCAGAACCACCATCCAAGAAATTGAGGCGATAAAGCAGAGAGAATGTACTGTCACAGATGCCATAAAACTCAGATTCCTTGTGTATGGGAAGCATGTCCAGGAAAAGCTGCTCCTACAGGCCCAGTACAGTGGGTGTAATATATGACAGCTTGTTTCTATTTTCAGCCCTTGTGACTCTTCCCTCATCTGGAGGATAAGGGGATTAGCCAGGTTGCACTGAAGCTCTCACACTCACAGCTCCGAGTTTCAAAATTCTAGGATAATCTCCTGAGACGATCTGTAGAGTTAAAATCTGTTGCCTGCTTCTAGACCAGTTAGCTTGCAAATGCATAGCATTCACTACATTTTAAAATTTGAATGAATCGTCAATATTTAAAAATTAAAATATATTACAGAAAATTATGGAAACAGAACTGGGTACATCATTTTGGGAATCCATTGCAAAATGAAAATGCAGACACTGTTCAAAAATTATTAAGAATTTCATGACAGTGACAGCAGAGCATTAAAGCAAATATGGGCCCTTCTAAGTGCAGGCCTGCCGTGACTGCATGGGTTGCATGCCCACGAAGCCAGCATCAGCCGAAAATTAAGAGGGGCTGCCAAGCAGGCCCATGTTTCTCAGATAACAATCAATGAGAGCTGAGTGGCGGCTGCTCCTTCAGAATGAAGCATGGTAGTCTACAGCCATGCCACCCTGAACATACCTGATCTCGTCTGCTCTCTGAAGCTAAGCAGGGTTGGGCCTGATTAGTACTTGGATAGGAGACTACCTAGGAATACTAGGTGCTGTAGGCATTTAAAAAAATAAAATAAAAAATAAAAAATAAATAAAATGAAGCATGGTCACCACAGCCTCCTTCACTCCCTTTACTTCCTACACTGAGGCCACATGTCAGTCAACATTCATCATTGCACTTGCTCAATTGATTTTTTTTTTTCACCCTGAATTCACTGAGCTTATTTATACCACCTGCCTGACCCCTATAGAAATATGAATTTGTGCCCTCTGATCCCAAAGTTAAAACTGCCCATCTGAAGACATGTTTATTGATCACCCATTGGAGGCACCGACCTGCTATAAGGCTTTTACTGATCATTGAGAGTGGTAGTCGCCCACCCATAGGTTGGAGAACTCTTTTTGTTCTAAGACAAGTGCAATCAAGGAAGGAGGGTGAGCATATGTTAAAGCAGCTCAGCATGACCCACAGAGGCTTCCCTCTTCCATGACTGCAATGTGCTTTCCTCCTCCGGGGGAATTACACTGAATAATGCAAGACTGGAAGATGGACGAAGCCTCTTTCACTCTAGGATTCGAAAAAAGTCTGTCATTTTATGAAAACTTGAAAAATTCTGTGCTAAAAACTAAAACAAAACACAAAATTGGCAAACACAAATGCTCATTTAGAAAAGCAGTCTCTTAAGTCAACACCCATGCGAAGTGTTGAATATCATTCATTCCCTTTGACCCTATCTGATGTGCTCTGATGAAGCTTTCTCCTAAAGATAAGACTTGGCGCTCTTTGACAATTTGGAGGATAAATCTGAAGGGCTTAGGTCTTCCTGAATGGTAATATATTCCAAAATCATGTACTTTGTTCTCCTGAGCTTCAAAATTTACCATCAGTTTGAAGTTCATTATAGACTCTACTGTAGCTGTTCTGTACTCTGAAATGGATTGGCCTGCTAAGAGCACCTAAACGCTGAAAGAATATCTTTCTGTTGATAGTTCCTTTTCCTTTTGTTTGACCTCGTTGCAATTCCTGCAATTTCCATTTTCTGGACCATTTCCAGGCCGGATCTTGTTTCTATACAAGATCTGTTCTATACAAAGCCTGAAAAGGTTCAATGGTCAGGGTTCTGGCTGACTCATTCTGCCAGATTTTTCCCGTTTTGTCAGTATTCTTTATTTCATTTCCTAGCTGTCGCTGTTGCCAGCACTTTTGCACTCATCTAACTTAAGCACCCACGTGGTAACTATTGGTAAGGGCTTTATACATGAGTAAATAAAACCGTAATGCATTTATCCTTTAAGTGACCAATATGATGAAATACACTGTTTTTTAATGCTTTTAATAACATTTTCTCTTTCATTATTATTGCCCTTAAGCAAGATAATTATGAATACTTTATGTTCGGTCACAATAGCTCCTTTTAAAAAAAGTGCTTGAAGAAGAGCATTAATTTCCTCGAGCCTGTCGCAGCTCAAGACAAGCGAAATAATTTAACAAAATATATATTTTAGCATGTCTCCAGTTTTGTGTTTATCTTTATTTGGTTTTACTGCAATTTATGCTTACTGTTATAGGCATGTAAATTGCAATTATTCCTACATAATTGTTTGGAAAGTCCTTAAGAAAAGAGACTATGAATTTGGAAAGTCCTTAAGAAAAGAGACTCCTTCCTTGATTGCACTTGTGTTTTTTCCTTGCAGTTTCATCTCTACTACACCATGCAGGGTACTCTGTAGCCTGTTACTCAACAGATACTGGAAATGAATGAGATAATTTGATAACTGTAATACTTAAACCACTCAACCTCAAATTTTCTTCCTCTTCTTCTTTTTCTCTCCTCAACCCTCAACATTTAACTTCTTACCCAGTTATTTGAGAATTTCAAGTTGTAGGACTCCATGTAATATTGCTTTCGAAAACAATGGCTCTATTTTCTGCTTGTGGTTACCACACCTATTCAAGCAAAGGTGGGGCACTCTGGCTTCAGGTCTCCATGACCGGAATTGGCCTTCGCTAATGCTCAACCACCTTTACCCTTTTTCCACATCAATCTACCTGCCATCCTCTGGCCTCTCAAACTAAAATCTCTGCCTTCGCCCTTAGATTTTGTCTCAGCCTCCTTAGGTGAGTCTGCCAAAATGGCTCACGATTGTTAAGCATCGATTAAATGTCATGGACTGTCTCAAGAAATTTATGTATTTTATTCAAAATAATAAGCTTCACAAAAGCTTATGAAGTAGGTGCAAATATTATCATATTTCATTGATTCTCTGACACTTTTATTTCACATTTCTGAAATAGTAATGCGATTTAAAATGGAGTATTGGCAACACTTAGAAAAACCTTATTGGCATATAAACTGATGGTGTATGCATATTAAAATCCATGAAATCTTAGATTTGATGAAATATAATGTTCCCATTCAATTGACAAGGAATCACAAGCTCAGAGAAGTTAAGCTAATGCCATGAGACCATACAGTCTTATTCCAGAGCTCAATTTCTTGACCTCTACCTTGCAACTTGGGAAAGTGATCCTCGTTACTTTTCTTTTTTCCATAGTTTCCTTTTCATCATCATATTTAAATGTACCATTTCAATGATTATTTTCATTTTGTGATTTAAAAACAAACATGGATTCATTGTAAAAGTCTTTAAAGCAGAAAATTTAAAGAAGAAATGTAAATCAACTTGCATTTTACTAAGATTCTACTGTTGCCAACATTTTGGTATATTTCTTCCTGGCTTTTTTCCCTTGTACACGTTCGCATATATTTATAGCATTGGTAAC
>NW_011888820.1:10385541-10390179 GCF_000151845.1 Pteropus vampyrus | reverse complement strand
TCTTTTTCTCTCCTCAACCCTCAACATTTAACTTCTTACCCAGTTATTTGAGAATTTCAAGTTGTAGGACTCCATGTAATATTGCTTTCGAAAACAATGGCTCTATTTTCTGCTTGTGGTTACCACACCTATTCAAGCAAAGGTGGGGCACTCTGGCTTCAGGTCTCCATGACCGGAATTGGCCTTCGCTAATGCTCAACCACCTTTACCCTTTTTCCACATCAATCTACCTGCCATCCTCTGGCCTCTCAAACTAAAATCTCTGCCTTCGCCCTTAGATTTTGTCTCAGCCTCCTTAGGTGAGTCTGCCCAAATGGCTCACGATTGTTAAGCATCGATTAAATGTCATGGACTGTCTCAAGAAATTTATGTATTTTATTCAAAATAATAAGCTTCACAAAAGCTTATGAAGTAGGTGCAAATATTATCATATTTCATTGATTCTCTGACACTTTTATTTCACATTTCTGAAATAGTAATGCGATTTAAAATGGAGTATTGGCAACACTTAGAAAAACCTTATTGGCATATAAACTGATGGTGTATGCATATTAAAATCCATGAAATCTTAGATTTGATGAAATATAACGTTCCCATTCAATTGACAAGGAATCACAAGCTCAGAGAAGTTAAGCTAATGCCATGAGACCATACAGTCTCATTCCAGAGCTCAATTTCTTGACCTCTACCTTGCAACTTGGGAAAGTGATCCTCGTTACTTTTCTTTTTTCCATAGTTTCCTTTTCATCATCATATTTAAATGTACCATTTCAATGATTATTTTCATTTTGTGATTTAAAAACAAACACGGATTCATTGTAAAAGTCTTTAAAGCAGAAAATTTAAAGAAGAAATGTAAATCAACTTGCATTTTACTAAGATTCTACTGTTGCCAACATTTTGGTATATTTCTTCCTGGCTTTTTTCCCTTGTACACGTTCGCATATATTTATAGCATTGGTAACATACCAGTGATTCAGTTTGCATCCCTCTCTTTCATTTATTATATAGTGGGCATCTTCGATGTTATTACAAGTTCTATGAGTACAAGACTTCGAATGGCTATCTAACTTACCATCATAGAGTTGTGCTGTTATTGAACATTTAGATTATTGTAAAGTTTTCACTGTAGGTACATGCAGTGGACTGCCTTCTTATTGCCTTAAGGTTCCAAGGACTGTTTATTTTTCTTTTTAAGTTATCATGTTCACCTCAGCTGCTCAGTAGAATGAAAACAGTATGTGCCTTCAATATAGAAGAAGATCTGTGAGTGTGAGGTGTCTGGAAAATCCAGAGCTCAAGTGAGAAACATTTCCGTATAGAGAACAACAGCGGTTTTCTCTGGAGCTGCTACTTGGCATTGTTCAGCCTCTTTGGGAGGGGATTTTTACCTTCCCTAGAGAAGTCCTAGACAATCAATATATTCAAGGCTGAGTTATGATAGCAATAGGGCCTTTGCTCCATGCCAGTTATGGTCACATTGCTGAGGTGGAGGCTACAAACTGGACTCTGGGCAGTGTGTATGGACATTGTAGACCAGGAAATCTGATCTAAACATTTTTAGGGCTTTTCATTTTCTTAGTCTCACTTTTCTTTTAACCTCTTCTCAGTACTGACAAGAGAGGAAAAGTCAGCAAATAATCATCATAGCAGAGCTTAGTCTTTAAAAAGGGGCACAGTGAACTAGAGAAAGGGAGATTTAAGAGATCCTGCGGGATGACTGCACATTCCTGACAGCGCTCCACTAGTGCCCAGAAAGACATTCTGTACATAGTCCCACCTTTAGAAAATAACCACTATATTGTGGCTTTTATTTCCTGAGTACATTCATGTTTACTATTGAGATTAAAATGTGTCTTGAAAATTAATGTCTCCTGAAGACTAAGGGATATTTTCTCAGTATCCCCAATTAAAAGTCTTCAGTAACATCTTTTCATTTTCAATTGAACAACTTAGAACTCTCTAAGTATCCATATCTTTCTCTAATTGAAACTAAAGCACCCCATTACCTCCATTTTGTCTTCGATACTTGCTACATGTCAATAATATGTGTGACACTGTCCTAGGCACTCTAGTACAAATATCGCTTTCACAGAGGCTATCAACTGAGGCTAAGTTTGAGAGTATATTAGAGATCAGGGAGATGAAGCAAAAGAGTGAATGTGGGAATGAGAGTTAGATGGATAACATATATTTGTATAACTAAGGCTTTCTACAGTTCACATTTCAGAAACTTCGGTATGGATTCTGGCCTAATTTTTATTATTCGGTATCAAATAATGAATGTTTTGAGACTAATGGGTGCCATTTTTCAGGTTGGTCTCATACATAGCTAAAGGATAATCCCTGTGCACAAAGGACTTACATTCTAATAAAGGGAGAGAGATTTCTCTGGAATCACCATAACCCAAGTTATCGTCTGAAAGGCCGATAAGAGAGATCCAGCATTCATGGGAAGAAAACATTGTGAAACTTGATTGTGAAAGTTGATTAAGAATTTAACTCTAGAAATTTGGCAAAAGGAACATGATGAGAAAAGACTCCAAAAGGGAAAATATCAGAGAGAATTTGGGAATCTTTGCAAATTCTGGGTGGACTCCTTGAATGATATAGAATGCTTCCTGATGTGTGTATGAGACCAATTATTTAATGTTTAATTTTGTAAATTTCCACTTATTTGAGAATCCCTCTGAATTTCTTGTGGAATGACATGAGGTATATGCATACCTAATACATACTATAGGACCAAATAGAAAGAACTAAGCTTGACCTTTTAAAAAAATACTATATTAGCTTAAAGAGAATTTAAAGGATTGATCATCATTTTTATCTCTTCTCTCAAGTTGCAGATGCTTTCTGAGACAGTTGGTAGACTTTGGCTGAAGAGAAAGAAATATTTTGGAACTATGTAGTTTTTAATTTTTCATATAAAGTTTACCAATAATTTAAAACTGCTTTTCTCTGCTCTGTGAAAGAAAAATATACACTGTCTCCTTTAGGCTAGTGGAGTCCCTAATGCCATATTTACCCCCACTTTATTATTATGCAATCACATTTTCTTCACTCATTAGATGCTAATGTTATTATTATAGGTTCAAGGCACTCACAGTTGTTTTACTTCATTGGAGACTTAAGCAATTGGCAGGTGACCCTCAGGGATGGTCTCGTTTGGCTCTGCTCAGGAGAGCTAGTTGTTTGCACAAAACAGTTGCTCCCCTTTAAAAAATTATCCTGGTGGTGATTTTGGACTGTGTGTCAATTTAAAATCCTTGCCTGAAAAGACACTATGATTATAGCTTGTTGGAGTATAAAACAAATTTGTATGATTTATAAAGTTTGTTTAAGTACTGTAACAAGCGATATTAAAGTTTCACTTTTTGTGACTATGATTTCCATTTTCTTGACTTTGTCTCTAATTTTCTCTTAATTTTGGATGCATAGTAAAATATGGGTAAGTATTTTGGTATGTGATAGAAATGTTCAAGATCTCTAGAGATCTTGGTTAGAAATTAAGATTTTTCCTGAGAGACAAAAATGCTACTTAATTGTCTTTATATGGCTTATTCTAACACGATTATGGCTAACTGCAGTGATTTGACCTTGCATACCTAGGAAACTGCCTTTTTATTAATAGGTTTATTAATTCTAAGAGCACAAACAACAGGTCATCTGAAAGAAAGTACTAATTTCAAGCACTGGAACTCTCAGAAGGTCTATAGATATAGAGCTTTGTTTTGGTAAAGAAAAAACAATTAAGCATATTCTTCTACCTAAACAGTCAATCGAGCAATATGAAGCAATTGCTATATGTAAGTAGGAGTAGTAACATGTGTAAGCGGAGTACACAGAAGATAATGATCCTGCCCTCAAGAAGTTTACTATTTTATATTTATAATATAGTATAAAAAGAGACCAGAAAAAGTAAATCAAAATTGAAATCATTATATACTTATTGAGCACCTAATGTGCCCACTAGTCTATGTTATGGCAGTGAATTAGAAGCTTAAATAATTTTGAAAGTGATGACCACTTAAAACAATTCTAATGAAATAATATTTTTATAAAACAATTCAGATAATAAAAGTACTAGAAGTATATAGTATGTGCTGTGGGAGAACTAATTAGCTAATTATCTGCTATCGACCCATCAATGTGAGAGAAGGAAGCAAAACTGTGAAATGAGAAGAAAGGACATAAGAGAATGTTAACACTTGAATTTTGCTCTTAGCCATATTTTGTGAGTAAGAACTACACAGGGGACAACCAAAGAATAAGATTATCTCTCAAAAATATGGACAAGCCTTTTTAATGTGGTCCTAATTAAAAATTTCCCTCAAATCTATCAGCCTGCAGAATAACCCTTTTCTTTGGCTAAGTTGAGAATAATTGCTTTAAAAGGCTGGATATTATGGTTTCTATTTCAACAAGCAGGAGGTTTAAGTCCCAAGAGGGCCCATAGTAGCTTGAGGCTTGGGCAGGACCTGCTAGCAACTGAAGACGACACATATGTTCCCCAAGATAATTCAGAGATGCCCAGGCTCAGAACCAGCTACTTACTGCTTTGAATTCTTTAGTGATTCCTTCGGATTTAAGATTTGTTATTCTATTTTGTTCTATTGATTCTTTTACATATACTTT
>NW_011888820.1:10382365-10384375 GCF_000151845.1 Pteropus vampyrus | reverse complement strand
GGATAAGGTCTTTAATGAGGTAATTAACTTAAAACGAGATCTTTAGAGTGGACCCTAACCTGATATGACTGGTGTCCTTATAAGAAGAAAGTGCACTCATGAAAAGGAAAGACCACAAGATGACAGAGAAAGAAGGTGCCATCTGCAAGCCAAGGAAAGCACTCTCAGGAAAAACCAATCCTGCCAACACCTTAATCTCAAAGGACTTTTAGCCTCCAGAACTACAAGAAAATAAATGTACGTTGTCTAAGCCACCCAATCTATAGTATTTTGTTATAGCAGCAAAGTAATATGCAATAATCACTCCTTTTCTTCAGTCTCCCCAGTAATAAACGGATCACTCTCTTTTCTGGCTTTAGAAGCCTGGTCAGGACATGAATCTATTCATCAAACTCTCGATAAAAAATCAAGGCAAAACACATAGTACACTAGAGGAATCCTTTAGTTTCTTGAGAACGCCGAAGGCATCTGTATGTCTTTTGACTGTGAGCATTTTGCTGTTTTTTGTTTCTTTGCTATATAGAATGTATTATGATCTGAAAATGTAGATTGCTTTAAAAGCCATTTGAATCTTAGAAATAAATTTGAAATGAATAAAAGATAGGTAAGATATACGAGTTCACATTTTATTTTTCATTCTATTTCATAATGCAGTTTTTTAATTTTTCAGAAAAACGAGTAATTTCCTGGAAAAAAAAAATCATCATTACTCTAGTTAAACCGCCAGTATTTTATCCTTACTTGTCAAAGATCCTTGTCTGTGTCTATTTTGCCATTAGCAAGCAATTGTAGTTGAGAAAAAGATACTGCAACTGTATTTAAGTGTATTTAATTGCCTCCATAGAAATCGACAAAGACACAAAGCACTGATTCTGGAAATTATTAATCTGAGAAGTAAAATAACCTTTGAAAAACTGAAAAATAAAAACCCAGTAAAATATTATACTTCATGCATCTAATTTTTATTGCAAGTATTTTATGAATTGGAAATATTTCATTTTTTGTATTTTAAACGTATATTTCATGGTGTAGCTATTCTTTACCTAGCTCCTCCTATAGCAATTTATTTCATTCCTTGCTATGTTTTCTCTTTAGTTACCAGCAATGATGTTAAAAATAAACAAATAAACTCATTAGAAATTATAGCGCTGTCACAGAAGGACAAAGGTGGAAGATGGTTTGTGTTTTCTTCTTTGCAGATTCCAGAGATGTTTATAAAGTTAAGTATCCCAAAATAATTTGGAAAAAAAAAATGTTAAAGGAGATCTAAATGTTCTATTTTGTTTACTTGAATTTAAAAGTTTCCAAACCCATTCTCACTTTTCACTTCAGAGCTGCATTTTAAACTTACTCCTGACCATGGGCACTTTTTATGTCCACAGGCAAATGAAAGGCAATGTGCTCAAAATCAAATTAATTATCTTGCCTCATGCCTGCTCCTCAACAAATTCTCTCCTTTGGTGAGTGGCACCGCCTTCCACTCCGTTGCCCAAGCTCTTGCATCGTGCCAGGCTCTCTCCCTTGCTCCCTCTGTGCATTTCCAGTCTGCCACTGTCCCACCTATGCTTCCTTTTTCTATCCCCATTGCCTCTGTCCCAGCGAAGCCATCACCTCCCTCTCAGGTTACGGCCATACGTGTCCTTGGCCCATCTTCTCCAAGTCACTTTCCACATTGTCCCCAGTGTGATGTTTCTAAAATATCGATCTGATTTTATCTAAAAACCTTTCGGTGGCTACCACTGCTCTTGGCAATGCCCACCTCTTTAGCTTTATTTCTAGATACTTTTCTGTTCCAGAAAATGCCCATGTTCCTCTTTGAGGAAATGATATCTGCTTGATATTCTCTCTCACCTGTACTTCTATGCATGTCTCAACTTATATGTTATTTCTTTGGAGAAACTTCTTAATCTGCTCTCAGCCTCAATTAAGGGCTATTCTCAGATGTTGTCATAAAGATGTGTATTTATCCAGACTTAGCACTTTTCATACTGCATTGCAAATGCCTTCTAA
>NW_011888820.1:10379248-10382315 GCF_000151845.1 Pteropus vampyrus | reverse complement strand
GATTTTATCTAAAAACCTTTCGGTGGCTACCACTGCTCTTGGCAATGCCCACCTCTTTAGCTTTATTTCTAGATACTTTTCTGTTCCAGAAAATGCCCATGTTCCTCTTTGAGGAAATGATATCTGCTTGATATTCTCTCTCACCTGTACTTCTATGCATGTCTCAACTTATATGTTATTTCTTTGGAGAAACTTCTTAATCTGCTCTCAGCCTCAATTAAGGGCTATTCTCAGATGTTGTCATAAAGATGTGTATTTATCCAGACTTAGCACTTTTCATACTGCATTGCAAATGCCTTCTAACTTGACTGTGTCTTCCACCAGTCTGAAAGTGCCACTGTTACATGTTGTTCACTGTTATATGCGCACAAAGCCTGGGATATAATAGGTAATTAATAAATATTTATTAAATGAACAGATAAAAGCAATTAGTAAACAAAGATTACACTATTTCTGATGGACCTCTTATTTTGTCTTTTTGTTTGAATGTGTTAGTAGCATAACAGATCACTCAAATGTGCTTGAAAAATTCAAAAGTTACCTTAAGTGAACCTTTATCTTATTATTCATACAACTCTCATGGACAGTAGGGAAAGTTAAATGGTACTGATTCCAAATGGATCAAAACGTTGACTCATTAGGCCATTCCTGTTGCTTAATAATAGAGCAATTAAGTAAGTGCCATGACTCATGACTCACTGCTCTTCTCAAATGTAATGTATTTTTCCCAATGGTTTCTAATTACTCAAAAGAAGTCTAGTCTCTTTTCCAGAATACAAGTATAGAAAGTGAAGGATACTTGAAATTTCTTGAAAATTTTTTATAGAGATTTAAACATGAATTGTGAGTCAAGCTTGCAAATTCTTAGCAAATAAATATTTGAGAAATGGCCAACCTTGGTTAAGGGAAAGTTCAGGTATATAATACACGTCTTATTTTTCTCTCCAGGAACAGTTGGGAATACTCCAAAGGAGTAGGAAGTTACTATCTGACAGAAAGATAAGTTGAAGGCAAGAATTTCTTTATTGTTTTAACTTTTATATGTTGGTCCATACTTCAGGGCAGTCCTTGTACATTGCACAGCTGTGTCCGGAGCTGGGTCCGCTTGCCAGCATTAAGGACAATCAGCAGCACAAGGAGTTCTGCTGACCGCGCCTAATTCTTTTACGCTGATTAAATATTTAAGAAAAGAAAGGTTCTGTATTTAAAGACACAATAAACTATGCCAGTATAAATCAAAAAGTTTTAAAATGTCAGACATCTCCAATCCTTTACACTAATCATTCAGAAACATTATAATAATGTTTCTAAACTGAAATTGGGTTTGTTCGGTTTTTTTGGAGGGTGTCCTTTGAAGATGTTTTCTAAACCGAAACTGAGTTTGTTTGTTTTTTTTTGGAGGGGGAGGGTCCCTTGCAGATGTTTTATTTTACATAAGGTTACTCTGAAAGGAAACATTTTTAAATAAATAGAAAACTTTACCATAACTTAATGCTTTCACATTAGTTTACTTTTAAATAAATTGAAATGCCAAATATGCTTCATCCTTCTGTAGATTTGTTAGCACTGAAAAATATCAGTTTCAAGTGGTTAGAGAGGATCTTCCAGTTCATTGTCAGTCTATTCTTCCTTTGGAGAACATAGCTCTTCACATTTGGATTTCTTTGAGACATGATCATCATCCTCCTAGCCTTCCCCTTCTTGGTAACCACAGTAAGTGCAAACGCAGCAGAGTTGCATCTCTCCAACTTGTTTCAGAACAGCAACTTCTTCAGATCTGGTGGTTCTCTCTTTTTTTTTTAACCACATTTCTCATGCTTTTCATTGTATCTAGTAACTGCCACAAGCAAGTTTTGCTCTCTTTCAGCATCAGACTTTCTGATAAATAACTTTCCATAGTAATTCCTGCTCTGGATGTACTAGATAAAATGGCAGTCAGGGCGATTTGGAAAGTTGTATGTAAAAGGTAAGCCTCCGTCCATGCAACTCTATTAAGAAAGTCATCAGCTATTTTCCTCAAAATCTCTGGATTCTCCAGTGTGGGATAACAGCTTTTTAAGTCAATGAGAAGCCCTCAAACGGTGTATAAGGATTATGGACAATACGGTGGAAATTAAGTTGCTGTGTAAGAAGCAGTTCCTATTCCAAAATCTGTTCGAGTGCCTTCTCCTGTACAAGAGGACTCTCCCGTACTAGTCCAACAAATTGTGGACTAGATACATTGAATTCACATACTATGCAGGCTAAAAATGCACAAGTGAGTATTATTATCCAGGGGTGATATTCCATTACTGAGTTATTAAGATAAAAATGCTTGAAATACATACGAGCTGTACCCTTGGCATTGCTGGCTTAAACACTGAACAGAATTTCAATCATCGTTTCTCATCTTTTTGAAGAGCGTCATTTCTTCACGAGGCTCAAGAAAGACTGGATGTTTTGGAAGAACTTTCCCATTCACCATCGCTTTGCATTTGAATTCGCGGCTGGCGTCGGCCCGCAGTCGTACCATCTGCTCGGTGATCACTGGCCGAAGTCCAGGGCCGCTTCCGGCTGCTGTCCTGGTACATTGTGAAATCCGAGACCAGGCCCTGGAAGTCTGGAGGAAAATACCCCAGACGCCACAACACAGTGATGTAAAGCGGCTAAGCCACCGCAGCTGAGGGCGGCAGGACGACGGGGCAGGTGAGCTGACGTCACGATCACATGGCGGTTCCATCAGCAATGTGTTTCCAGAGAGGATTAGGAGAAAACTCTGGGAGTTACTTTCACTACACCTGCTGCATAAGTGCTGAAACTGAGTTTTTAGGTGCAGATGTCAAGAACATCTGAAGTGGAAAGAACTCCAGGCCATCATTCTTCTTTTAGACTTTGTTCCCAAAGGACACAGCGACGTAATATGGGGCCCAGAAGCAGATGCGGAATAAAGCACTAGAAACTGCTTTTTGAAGTTTGCTAATAAGACCCAGTGTCTCGACAGTGGGCATTTGGTGCCCTCAGAGAAACCTGTACTCATTTTACTTTTCGTAGAAGAAATGAAGAAGCACATGGACTTTTCTGGAAAAGG
>NW_011888820.1:10366170-10379198 GCF_000151845.1 Pteropus vampyrus | reverse complement strand
ACATTGCACAGCTGTGTCCGGAGCTGGGTCCGCTTGCCAGCATTAAGGACAATCAGCAGCACAAGGAGTTCTGCTGACCGCGCCTAATTCTTTTACGCTGATTAAATATTTAAGAAAAGAAAGGTTCTGTATTTAAAGACACAATAAACTATGCCAGTATAAATCAAAAAGTTTTAAAATGTCAGACATCTCCAATCCTTTACACTAATCATTCAGAAACATTATAATAATGTTTCTAAACTGAAATTGGGTTTGTTCGGTTTTTTTGGAGGGTGTCCTTTGAAGATGTTTTCTAAACCGAAACTGAGTTTGTTTGTTTTTTTTTGGAGGGGGAGGGTCCCTTGCAGATGTTTTATTTTACATAAGGTTACTCTGAAAGGAAACATTTTTAAATAAATAGAAAACTTTACCATAACTTAATGCTTTCACATTAGTTTACTTTTAAATAAATTGAAATGCCAAATATGCTTCATCCTTCTGTAGATTTGTTAGCACTGAAAAATATCAGTTTCAAGTGGTTAGAGAGGATCTTCCAGTTCATTGTCAGTCCATTCTTCCTTTGGAGAACATAGCTCTTCACATTTGGATTTCTTTGAGACATGATCATCATCCGCCTAGCCTTCCCCTTCTTGGTAACCACAGTAAGTGCAAACGCAGCAGAGTTGCATCTCTCCAACTTGTTTCAGAACAGCAACTTCTTCAGATCTGGTGGTTCTCTCTTTTTTTTTTTTAACCACATTTCTCATGCTTTTCATTGTATCTAGTAACTGCCACAAGCAAGTTTTGCTCTCTTTCAGCATCAGACTTTCTGATAAATAACTTTCCATAGTAATTCCTGCTCTGGATGTACTAGATAAAATGGCAGTCAGGGCGATTTGGAAAGTTGTATGTAAAAGGTAAGCCTCCGTCCATGCAACTCTATTAAGAAAGTCATCAGCTATTTTCCTCAAAATCTCTGGATTCTCCAGTGTGGGATAACAGCTTTTTAAGTCAATGAGAAGCCCTCAAACGGTGTATAAGGATTATGGACAATACGGTGGAAATTAAGTTGCTGTGTAAGAAGCAGTTCCTATTCCAAAATCTGTTCGAGTGCCTTCTCCTGTACAAGAGGACTCTCCCGTACTAGTCCAACAAATTGTGGACTAGATACATTGAATTCACATACTATGCAGGCTAAAAATGCACAAGTGAGTATTATTATCCAGGGGTGATATTCCATTACTGAGTTATTAAGATAAAAATGCTTGAAATACATACGAGCTGTACCCTTGGCATTGCTGGCTTAAACACTGAACAGAATTTCAATCATCGTTTCTCATCTTTTTGAAGAGCGTCATTTCTTCACGAGGCTCAAGAAAGACTGGATGTTTTGGAAGAACTTTCCCATTCACCATCGCTTTGCATTTGAATTCGCGGCTGGCGTCGGCCCGCAGTCGTACCATCTGCTCGGTGATCACTGGCCGAAGTCCAGGGCCGCTTCCGGCTGCTGTCCTGGTACATTGTGAAATCCGAGACCAGGCCCTGGAAGTCTGGAGGAAAATACCCCAGACGCCACAACACAGTGATGTAAAGCGGCTAAGCCACCGCAGCTGAGGGCGGCAGGACGACGGGGCAGGTGAGCTGACGTCACGATCACATGGCGGTTCCATCAGCAATGTGTTTCCAGAGAGGATTAGGAGAAAACTCGGGAGTTACTTTCACTACGCCTGCTGCATAAGTGCTGAAACTGAGTTTTTAGGTGCAGATGTCAAGAACATCTGAAGTGGAAAGAACTCCAGGCCATCATTCTTCTTTCAGGCTTTGTTCCCAAAGGACACAGCGACGTAATATGGGGCCCAGAAGCAGATGCGGAATAAAGCACTAGAAACTGCTTTTTGAAGTTTGCTAATAAGACCCAGTGTCTCGACAGTGGGCATTTGGTGCCCTCAGAGAAACCTGTACTCATTTTACTTTTCGTAGAAGAAATGAAGAAGCACATGGACTTTTCTGGAAAAGGTTCTACATTTTGGGAATTGTCAAGGCCTTCTTTGTGAAGACTGCCCAGCCATACACACATCTTGCTTCTCCTACTGCCAACATCTTCGAACACAGGCCACGGAAAGACTACATAGGTGACTTAATTCATCCACTTTGCGAATAATGATTTATTAAGCATTTCCATTTTATCTTGATTTATCATATTTTAAAAGCATATAAATGTTTCAATATTTGATTTCAAATTATCTGTAGAAAAGTACACTGGTCAAACATGATTCTTTAAAAAAAATTACTATATTAAAGTTATCACCAAGATGTCATCAGGACATCGGAGGTAGAAAAACTTCAGAGAGTTTTCATTCTTGTTCTAGTAAAAGGGTCTTATTTCTAAGTCATTACAGAATTCAAGATCACTATGGGCCAAAACTCAACAAGAAGATTGACCAAGTTTAAATGTCAGAAGAACTGGGAATAGTTGTCTAGAAGACACAACTTCTAAACTTACTTGAAGCTAAATCCTTACAAAAGTCTTGAAATACTTTCAAAAGAAAATGGACAGCCCATTTTATCTGTGGTTCAGAAAACACACAGGTTGGGAATAGGGTAGCCGAAAGAAGATAAGAATTTTGTCACTTACTTAGTTTCACCTATGCTAAAATAGTTTCTTTGACAATCTGAGTACGTCCTCAATTTTTTTTTTTTAAGGCTCATGTTCATACCTCTCTGACTTTAATGCATTTCAGAGTATAGTGTGGTTTAAAGCAGTGATTCTTCTGCTTTTTTTTTTTTTTTTTTTTAATTTGGCCAGCTTTCCTCTATTCCCCATCACTGAAGTTCATTGCAAAAACTACTCTATGTTCTAGAAAGAGACCATTAATAAGACTTGCTGGCTTCTGGGCTGTGTTTCTGAATCCATTGTGAATAACTTCTTTTTATACTCATTGTAAATTGAGAATGCATTTTAATAAATGAAACAGAAATAAGTGCTCTCAGCAATGCTTTTCCAAACGACTATCTATTCTTAGTTCTCCACAAGGCTCTTCAAGCAAACACTTAACGAAGATACCTTCATTTTTAGTTTTATAAGAGTGTTAAAATCTGGTCAAAGAGCTGGCCAGCTCTGTTGTGGTATTCCTGTCAAGATATACAGATTATCTTAATGATCAGATCATGTGCTTGAACAACTATTAAACTTTTCTTGTCCTATATTAAAACTTTTTAATAAAAACTTCCATTGTTTCTCTTGAAACAAGTGTGTTTGGGTTCAAAGATTTGGTACGAACATAACCTTATTTATCTTAACATAGATGACGAAAAAAGAGGCTACTTTTTAAGGAGCTCTGTGATTTCCTGAACATTCTCTTTTTTGAGAGGGAGTGACCCTGACTGGAGGACAACACCTCCTGTGGGGCCGGAGGAGAGAAGGTAGGTGAGTTATGCAGTGATCCTGCACTCTGTGTAACATGCAGGCTCCCATCTCTATGAATCACAACTGTTTTTTTTTTTTTTTAACACAGATTCTGATTTCATTCTGACCTATGCAAGAAAATGTTGAAGTTAAATGCTATCCAAAATCTAGGCAACTGTGTCTTTGTCCTTGGGTCTGTGAAATTCCATGAGAAGAGTGCTCAGAAAGAACTCCATTAAGTGAAAGATCTGGGGAGTTTGGAAACAAAATGTATTTAATTTCTATGAACCCCCAATGAAGAAAGTATTAAGAACAGGAGTTTTGAAATAAAATTTTTCCATGTTATTTCACAGGTTCTGTCTCCTTACTGAATTTTGCTTGTTTGCTTTTATAAATAATATTTCCTCCAGCTGGCACACTTAAACAGGATCCATTCAAATAAATTTCATGGGATGCTGAGCAATTCCGGTACCCTTCTCGATCAAAACTAAAGGTTGTATTATTCTCTCTGCCTTTTCAAGAGGCTAGGAGAGAAGTTGTTGATATTATTGTTAGTGTTTCAAAGGAAACTACAGCCACTAACTTTTTTCTTAAGTGAAGCAGAGCTTTCAGCCTTGGTCATGTCCTTGAAGGTGGGCTTTTCTAGGTGTTGCTATTATTTCTCAAAGGGTGAGGGGTGGTATTAGAAGTTTTAGTCTTCCATTAGTTTGCCCTCACTTCTTCCCTGAGTATGTTCGTGGTTAGGAATCTTGCTGTCAGGTAAAGTGCACACAGCTGATGTGACAGCCTGGTTGGCCTGGTGTGCTGGGTGGCATGAGGACTGAGCATTTTGGAAATGCCCATGATTTCCATCAGCAAAGAAGAAAGTGGCTAGTAGGCAACTAGAGTCAAATCAATAATGATCCTTTTGTGTGGACACAATTGGAACAGAAAGCCTTTCACCAAATTTAATAAAGCCTCCATAACATGATTGTAAGGAGGCACTGGGGAAAATCCTATGACTCTTTGAAAGATATAAGAAGGACTCTGAGGGTGACTCTAGAGGTCAGAGAGGGAATGGAGCTTTGGGGATGGCTTTTTTCCAATGAGAGCAGTTCTACAGTTTCTCGTTGACTGTTTTAGAAGTAAGGCAAAGACCTCAAGGCTTGAGAATAGAATTTCTTGGCTAGCATGAAAATTGGTCCAGTATAGCTTTGCAGTCTTTAACCCATATGGTGGAGAGAAGTCAGTTAACTAGTAAAATATTCTTCGATGTGGGGAATCGAATTGGAAATCAATATAGAGAGAAGAAGAACATGTTAAGGACATGTAAAATTGTGAATTCCAATAATGTGGACTATGCCAAGGGTGTATAGATCAACTTGGCAGAGAGATCTTTTCTGACCAAAGGCCTGTGCAGGTGGTAGGGGAAAGAGGTGTGGTTTCAAACAACACAGGCTTTGTCAACATTAACTGTACCCAGAGAAAAAGACGGATTTACCCGTCCATACAAAGTGTGGGAGAGACACCTATACCATCAGATTACCATTTGCACTGTTGCTGTCAGCAACCTCTCAGAGGACAAGCCCAAATTAACCAAACACCATAATAGGTACCTTTAGGAAAAGGACAGGTTTGCCTGAATTTCCCTCTTGCAATGCAGAGCTGATAGGCGAGGTATTTTGCTGGATTGGGGCACTTCTTAAGGAGTGATGAAGAACACTGGTTCCTTCTCTTGCAATCTTACCTTCAGGCTTGACACCAAGGCATATATCCAGACTGCAAAACAGTTACAGTCTAACCCTGAACCCAGGTGTCATTCACTGGGTCTCAGGGGCTTGAGGCCCAGCACCTGACCCTGTAGCAGCAAGACTTCACTCTTGAAGGCCATTTTATCTGTCACACTTGGAGGACTCTTCATTTGCAGAGATCTGTGCTCTGAAACAATGCATGTGGTCTTTGCCCTTCTGGAGCCTCTGGTGGAATGTCCTTCCTCTGACATTCCCAGAGCTCACACCCTCACTTCCTGTCATCTCTGCTTTGATATCATCTAATCAGTGAGGTCTTTCCCCATCACTCTATTTCAAATAGTCCCCTTCTCCTAGGATGCTGACCTTCTTTTCATATTCTATTTCTCTCTTTAGCCTTTTTCACTATCTGATCATTTATGTACTTACTAATTTAGTTATTTATCGTCTTTCGTGCCCCATTAGAATATAAGTTCCATAAGGGCAGTGATTTTGTCTGTTTAGTTTACTGCTATATCTCACCATAGGCATCCTATAACTATTTGGGAAATGAATAAGTGAGGCCTTCAGCAAAGCTTTTAACTCTTCCTGATCTCTCTCAATTTCTTCAGACCCATAGGCAGTTTGCACCCCCATGTAAGTGACAGATGGAAAAGGCTTTCTTTGCAAAGAATGTATTCTGAATGGGGCCAGGGTCCCAAGGCTAATCAGTGTGTGTGTGTGTGTGTGTGTGTGTGTGTGTGTGTGTGCGCACGTGCGTGCGTGCATATACATATGTAGTATGTGTATATTATGGGGATGGGAGAGAAAGAAAGATGTATGGAAAAGTATTATCCAGATGGTGAACACCAGGGCATGGGTAGTATAGTCTAAAATGTAATGAGACACTTTTATATTAAAAATATATTTAGATTAAAATAATCCTTGTTATAAATTTCACTAGTTTAAGAGTATACCATTAAAATAATGTTATAAAGATGCCTGTGACTTATCGATAAGGGGAAAAGATAATACATATAGTTCGAAGTTGATACCTATACAAGATCACATATTTATTAAAACAAAAAATATCATCTCAGCTTAAAACAAATATATGTATGTGTGTATGTGTTTTCGTATTATAGAGTATAGAAATTGCATGCTATTAACATAAGGGGTAAGAAAGTAAAAGAGAAGGAAATTTTAAAATTCATAAACCTTTATATTATTGATCTTTTGGCCAGCTATTCATTGATTACATTTTGGGATTGCAAAGCAGGGGCTAAGCAAAATGACTTTTAAAGAATGATTTATTTAGAAATGTAGTATGAATGAAATGTTGTTAGATGTATGTGAAAAGTTTTGAGAGAAATCATCATCATTCAGTTCCACACACAAAATTTACAGCATTAGCTACTCAAAATATAAAAAGCTTTAAAGCAACACAAATCAATAAGAATACGCTGATGATTGTACATGAAATACTAAGGTTACGTTACAAATATTAGAGGGTGTGTGTGTGTGTGTGTGTGTGTGTGTGTGTGTGTGTGATTTATAATATTTTGTGAAAACAAAAAAGGATAAAGGTATCCCAGAAAACAGAGGCAGTCTGCCTGACTAAGCACAGGCATCTTGCAGACAATGGACTATTCACTTGCCCTGAGGAGTGGGAGCCTGTTTGTCCTTCCACCTATTCCAAGTATGACACCAGTGACTCCTCAATCTTGGATTAGCTGTTGAATCTCCCGGTAAATTGTGAGGATCCATGCAGAGAGGGAACTTTTTTGTGAAAGCATATCAGAAGCCATGACATCATATATACAGTATAGACATTTTGTGAAGCTATCTAAGGCCTGGCTCCTATGATTACTTTCATTGTGGTATTAGAGGTTTGTCAAGATGTAAACTTCTTCCATATCATATCTTTAAAATTATATTATAGAAGTGACTACCCAGCTTCAATAAAAGAGAACATATATTATCATATCATTGACTCCACCACATCAGATAAAGGCAATCTCCCTACAGTCTCAAATAGTCCTCTGGAAATAACACAGATTGTTTACCCTACCTGAGAACCACCTGTATTTGTATGGCAATCAGACTTGAGAGCTAGGAAGAATACAGGACCAGGAACCTAAAGCAGGATCTGTTGACAATTAGGGTGGTGACCATCCAACCCCTAAAGTGCTTTTAGGGATAAGAAAGAAATAGACGCCTCTTTCTCTGTAAGGAAATTCTTTTTCAGTTTGTTTCCTAGTAGTTGCCTAGTTTGTGCCCTCTCAATTGTTCAATGTTTACTTAATTTAAGGACAATGGAGGATCTTTACCTGGTATCAGGAGCTCAAGCATTTCTGGAAAACTGACTTTGCGATTGATGTGAGTAGACATGTATTAAAAACTTTACAAAACAAATAACTCCAGCATCTATTTCAATATTTAATAAGTTCACTGGAAAAGCACGGCACTGCTAGATTTTCTTCTTCCACTGTGAGTCCGTAGTACAGTGTACTAGGATACTGCTGCCTTTCCTCAAATGCCAGAAAGCGAGAAGATGCTATGACCTTGAAGTCCCAACGTCTCCAACTCAAGTTGATTTCTGAAGAAACTTCCAGTGGTTGCAGCCAGCTACAAAATATACGACATGTCTATTGGGCTTTTCTTAGTCCTTTCTTCAAGATAACAGGCCCTTTCGCCTCTCCTTGCCTTTGACAGGCTGCTTCCCTGAGCAATCTTCATCTCCAGCCTGGGTTAGGGATGGTTCCTTTCAGTTCCAACAGTAATTTTTGTTTATTGCCATCACATGTAGAATATAACCTACATATGGTTAATCTCTTTCTTTTGGCAGTAGTTCTAAATTTTGGTTACATATGAGAATGATTTAAGGAGATTTTTAAAGTCTTGATGACCTGTTTGCACTCCGGACTGATGAAATCAGGGCCTCTGGTGGGACCCAGGATTCAGAGTGTTTTAAAGCTCTCCGGTTGATTTCAATTTACCAAAAGACGATTTTTGTGTACAATTGTTTATCCTCAACAATTTTTAAGACGATACAGACACATATGACATGAATGAGAGAATAGCATATAATTTCATTGGCCGGAATTTCCAAAAAGGTAAGATCTGAAACTGACGAGGAAAAGATTGGTTTGCTAGGAAGTCATCCTGAAGCCTAAGACCTTATCCAAGATCTGTGGCCAAAAGGCAAACACCCTGGGCAACACACTTTTGGAAAAGTCATAGGACTGTCTTCAATATATTACTGGGTCTCTCCCCAACAATACTTTGAATTATTACAGTGTACTAAAAACTACACATTTATGAGCATTTAACATGCTAGTTGTTCAGGCTGAACTCCACGTCAACCCTAGGTTTCCATCTAGTGTAACCTTTGTCTGCATTGTTCATCTACTCATTGTGCAATGAGTAGATGAACAATGCAGCCTTTTAGGGGTTACTCTGATAGAGCTCTTTAATTACTTTGGTTACCTCATGAGCTCTATTTCTGGGGATGGGTGTGTTTCAGAAGTGGAAGAGTGTTGAGGGGAAAACATTTTCATGAACTCAAACTGGACATAACTTGTTTTAATGCTTAATGTAAACATCTAGCCGTATTCTCATTAGAGATTCCACAAAGCACGAGAATGCCTCCCATTCTCATTTCCGCCTGTTCCCTCCTCTGCACTTCCAGTCTGACTGTCTGCATTGTTCCTGCTCCCACCCCCACCCACCCTGCGCTCTGCATCCTCCCTACACCGGCAGCAGCTTCCCTGTGTGACCGCCAAACCACCTCCTCCCACTTCTCCTCTTAATCCTTCCTCTTCACTGATTCTTCCATGAGACAGACAATAACAACTCACAACCAAGGCTCCCAGCACCCATTAAGCCTGAAGCATAAGAGACTGGCTTGTTAGGATCAGCAAAAACGGTCGAAGAGAGAACAATTAATAACTAACTATTTCTTTTGGTTTTACATTCCTTACCATCTTTCTGCAATCATTTGATTCCTATGAAAAACTCAGGTCCTTCTTAGTTCCCACAATACGATATCGCCACATATCTTTTAGTTAAAAATGTTTAAAAGGTGTAGAGTTATTATTTTAGGGTTTTTAAAAAAAATTTTAAGATGACTCATACTTAAATCATTTGTTGACTTTATGACCTGGTTATCCTCTGAGAAATCATACTCGTTTAAACAAGTCTGTCTAAATCATCTGTTTATATGGTAGCTGATTATTGTTATAGGCTGTGAGACTATGACAATACCTTCTCATTTATAAAGGCTCAAGAGAACTCTCCTGGACCCCTTTTCTCTCCCTGCAGTCTCCCAGTGGGGTTTATGTCAGCTCTTACTAAACTTAAAACAAAGAGAAGAGATTAGGCAAAAGATAGAATTATTTATATTTGAAACACTAGAAGTGATAAACATCTGCACATAAGCAGTTACTTAAATTAACATTTAAAATTAGAAACAACTTCCCTTTTTAAATTTTTCAAGAGACTGACATTCTTGATGATTTCTAGGAAACTATATTAATATTTGCTTGTTCAAAAGTAAATTCTTGACAATTCTGAGGTTTCACTTTCCATTCAATTGAGGGTGCTTCTGTTCTAGAGGCATTCCTGACAGTATTTGAGAATGGGAAAGCTAAAACAGAAAAAGGACAGAAGAATAAAATAAGGACAACTTAAGCCCTAGCTTGGGCACTGAAATCAGGAAAACGAAGAATAACATCAAAAAGATATCTACCTTGGAATACCAGGTGCTGTAGGCATTTAAAAAAAGCATCTCATGGACAATGGGATAGGCTATGCATATGTGGGGACAAGGGGTATATGGGAAATCTCTGCACCTTCCTGTCAATTTTGTTGTGAACCTAAAATTGCTCTACAAAAATAAAGTCTTAAAAAAAAAAAAAAAAGATCTCATGGAAAGGTCTGTGCCAGGCAACTCCCTCCACTCTTTACTGGCTTCCTACTAAAGATGCACTAATATTTCCAATAATATGCATTCAAAAATGAACATCCAAGAAACTGGCTAATGCAGCTGCATTTCATTTCAACAAAGGGAACATGCATCATCAAGACTCTTAGTTGAGATGTTTATGTATGCAGTTAATTGAGAACTGGAGAGAATCAAGCAAAATGACATTTGTTAGGGCCTGAGAAAGTAAAAGTTAAGAAGGCAAAGGTGGAGGGACAGGAGTGTGGTCAGAATTGCCTCTGAGCAGTGAAGATGATCTTTTCCAGTTGGCAGACTCCTCAGCGGTAGTTTTCCATTCCCTGTGGCATTGACAGCTGCCTAATGCAATCACTGTGTTCTTACTTAGGCGAAGTTAAGCAAAAACACCCATATTAGTTCCTCTGGGCCTCCTTTGGCAGGTGCAGACAGTCTCCTACATGCTTTTCTCATGTGCAGAAAGAATAAGTACTTACAAGAATTAGGAATTCTTTGGGTTCAACCGGAACATGTATTTATTGTGAATACAGTGAAGTACTTTAGCATTAAGTTCAATAAAATGGAGTCTGCAACTGAAAAACACATGCTTTTAAACTGTTAGATAAATCTCAAAGCATATATTATAAATGATGACCCGGATAATGAAGCAGCAGTAATTAATGCCAACATTAATCAAGGTTATCTGTGTCCCAGACACTATTTTAAGCCCTTTACCTGTATCGTCTCATTTAATCCTTACAGTAACCCTAATGAGGCAGATTCTGTGATTATCTCATTTTACAGATAACCATGATGTTAAAATTTTCAGAACCTCCTCTAACCAAGAATGCTGTTAAAGCTTAGCACTGAGCAAGCTATAGAAATGTTTGCTGTTTTTGTTGTTTTGTTTTATTAGTTACCAAGCACTTATATAAGTTTTACTATGTGGCAAGTACTGATCTAAGAATTTTATAAGTATTAACTTGTTTAATCTTCATGACAACCTCGTGAACTACATTTATTATCATCATTTTGAAGATGTAGAAGTTGAGCCTCAAAGAGATCAAACAACCTACCAAGGCTACACAACTGGTAAGATTAGTAGAGCAGGGCTCTAACCCCAGGCAGTCTCTCTTTAATGTTCAGAGAGAAAAATGTCTTAAATAAGAAGTTGATGCTCAAGCATTTCTTAAATTTAGTCAACCTACCCAATGTACTGGGGTGGGAGGGGTGGGTATGTGGAGTGTGGGTACTGTGAAGGAGAGATTAAGAAGGGGAAAGCCAAGTGTTTGTTCTGTCTCTTTTTTTTTCTTCTCAGAACTTGCCAATGACTCTATTATACCTCTTGATTACTGGCGTAAGAGCTCGCATTTCCTTTTATGGCTGTTACCACCTAGTACACCTAGTAATGATGATAGATTGACCATTGGGGATTAGAAGCTATCTAACATGTAAATAAACAATCAAAATCAAATTCAATGCTAATAGCTAACACTAACAGCTCAGATTTTATTTTACTTAATAATTTTAATACTTCACATTTATCAACAAAATAAAATCCAAAATATACTATATATCTATTCAACTATCTAAGCATACAATTCTATATAACTCTTTAGACAGTCTCTCAAGTTTCAAATAAATTCAACCTGGAAACTTCAATCTCATGAGGAAAAATTGCCCCTACTCCAACACTGACACCATCTCCAACTCCCATGCAAAAAAGGGAAATTAGCTTTCTTTCTTTTTTTTTTTTTAAATGCCTACACCACCTGGTATTCCAAGGTGATCTCCCATAGTACTAACCAGGCCCGACCCTGCTTAGCTACAGATATCAGACAAGATCGGGCATGTTCAGGGTGGCATGGCCATAGAAATTAGCATTCTTTGATGGAGTTTTGAGCACCTGGAAAGCTTTTGGTTGAGAGGCCCGTTCTCATTAATAAAACAACCTAAAAATACCTCAAGTAGGGAGGAGATAGAGTTTGGTGCTTTGAAAAGGAAAAGAAAGTAAACAAATCTCAGGGGAGGAAGTGTGTTCATCCAAAAAAAAGACAATGAAATATTGGAGGTTCTTCAGATGGCAAGGACCATACTTTTATGCAGGTCCTTTGGGTAATAAGACCTCAAATAGGCAGGCATGTGAGGGACGCTGGACCCTGAGTACTATATATAAAGTAGGAGCTCCTGTAAATCTTCTGTTAAGGCTTAGCATGGAACAATAAGAGCCACAGGTCTTTGAATGGGCCCATAGGCATGGGCATGGAGCAGAGGGAAGGGCAGCCACAACTGACTAGAAAACAATGTCCCCTAACTCTTGGACAGCAAACCCCAGAGAGGAGAGAAGACCGCTCTTTCTGCCAAATGGCTGAGACCAAATTTCCTTCTAACAATAACAAAAGAGGCCAGAGTCAGATTTGATATATTTAAAAAAAAAGAAAAGAAAGAAGGATTTTTTTTTGCAATATTTTTGTGCATTGAATATTATGGAACAAGACATGAAGAGATATTATACATTCTCTCATGCTGTTTGGTAGTTATTGCATAAATTTTAATCTCAAGTTTCACCTGGTTTAATAACAATAATAATACCAATAGTAAACCAATGTCTAATGTTCTTCACTTGGGATAAATTTTCAACATTTACAGATACAAGATAAGATGAATGAGAATCAAAATCCATGCTCCCTTCTTCTTCTTGGTTACACAGCTAGACTACCTTTCCTGGCATTCCTTGCAATTAGTGTGGCCTCATAACTGAGTTCTAGCCAACAGAAAGTGATCAGACATGAGGTACCACTTCCAGATATACCCTACTGTAAACCTCTTCCCCTCTGGCCAACTGGAATAGGGATGATCCCCAGTAATCTGGGAATCCACATGTCCAAGATGGCAGAGCCTCCTTCAGTTTTTATTACTGAGTTACACTGAATAACGATGAATGAGAGGAGCTTGCTCCCCAGCAGGAACACTCACAGTAAACTGTTACTTGAATGAA
>NW_011888820.1:10356588-10366120 GCF_000151845.1 Pteropus vampyrus | reverse complement strand
CACCTGGTATTCCAAGGTGATCTCCCATAGTACTAACCAGGCCCGACCCTGCTTAGCTACAGATATCAGACAAGATCGGGCATGTTCAGGGTGGCATGGCCATAGAAATTAGCATTCTTTGATGGAGTTTTGAGCACCTGGAAAGCTTTTGGTTGAGAGGCCCGTTCTCATTAATAAAACAACCTAAAAATACCTCAAGTAGGGAGGAGATAGAGTTTGGTGCTTTGAAAAGGAAAAGAAAGTAAACAAATCTCAGGGGAGGAAGTGTGTTCATCCAAAAAAAAGACAATGAAATATTGGAGGTTCTTCAGATGGCAAGGACCATACTTTTATGCAGGTCCTTTGGGTAATAAGACCTCAAATAGGCAGGCATGTGAGGGACGCTGGACCCTGAGTACTATATATAAAGTAGGAGCTCCTGTAAATCTTCTGTTAAGGCTTAGCATGGAACAATAAGAGCCACAGGTCTTTGAATGGGCCCATAGGCATGGGCATGGAGCAGAGGGAAGGGCAGCCACAACTGACTAGAAAACAATGTCCCCTAACTCTTGGACAGCAAACCCCAGAGAGGAGAGAAGACCGCTCTTTCTGCCAAATGGCTGAGACCAAATTTCCTTCTAACAATAACAAAAGAGGCCAGAGTCAGATTTGATATATTTAAAAAAAAAGAAAAGAAAGAAGGATTTTTTTTTGCAATATTTTTGTGCATTGAATATTATGGAACAAGACATGAAGAGATATTATACATTCTCTCATGCTGTTTGGTAGTTATTGCATAAATTTTAATCTCAAGTTTCACCTGGTTTAATAACAATAATAATACCAATAGTAAACCAATGTCTAATGTTCTTCACTCGGGATAAATTTTCAACATTTACAGATACAAGATAAGATGAATGAGAATCAAAATCCATGCTCCCTTCTTCTTCTTGGTTACACAGCTAGACTACCTTTCCTGGCATTCCTTGCAATTAGTGTGGCCTCATAACTGAGTTCTAGCCAACAGAAAGTGATCAGACATGAGGTACCACTTCCAGATATACCCTACTGTAAACCTCTTCCCCTCTGGCCAACTGGAATAGGGATGATCCCCAGTAATCTGGGAATCCACATGTCCAAGATGGCAGAGCCTCCTTCAGTTTTTATTACTGAGTTACACTGAATAACGATGAATGAGAGGAGCTTGCTCCCCAGCAGGAACACTCACAGTAAACTGTTACTTGAATGAACAAGAAATAAACTTCTATTTAGTTAAGCCTCTGAAATTCTGGGGTTCATTTGTTACCATAGCTAGCATTATTTTAACTAATAAACTTAGAGAGACTGAAACAACCACTACTAAAACAAACTAACTTCCCTCACCTACAATCACCACATACTCCTGTCCTTTGTAAAGAACATCTTTCAAATGGTAAAACAGATGTAAGAAAATAGCATTCTAAACTTAAAATCCACTGTAAAGTTAATATTTAGATTACTTATAAATGTGTTTTATTTCCACGTAGATCATTCTATTTTATTTGAATTAGTTGCCAACATTTATAAATGAGGAAATTTCATGCAAAATTTTGATTTCCATCTACTGAAAAATTGGAAAATCTGAACAACTTGGGCTTTATTCTCTATTTTATGTAAGTCACGTACTCTCCAGACCCACGTGACTTGTTCTGGCCATCTTCCCTCTTCCACATTACTTACGTAGAATGTGGCCTTTAAATACATTTGCCCTAGATTATCATAAAGAGCTGGGGATTTAAAAAATATGCAATACCAACTAGACTATAATTACAATAAGAAAAGATGAACTATTTACATGTTATGCCCTTGGTTTCTTTTTTATGGAAATTACTGAAACAGTGTGTAAAATCCATTACTGCATTTGCTCATCTGATAATTTTGATAGATTTTCCTCTCAACTGTATCTCTCAATATTCTCTATATGAAATCCAACACGAAATCTCATTTCAGAATTAACTCATTAGAAAATAATTAATAACATCTCCTCCCCTTAATATAAGAACTATTCATCTGATCATTTTCCCCATTTTGCCTTTGGCTGTTGGGAATATCAAAGCTATATTTTTGTCTCAACTCTATTGTATGAGAAGTTACGACTTAAAATGTACATGTTCTATTCTTTCTGTTTTTATTGCTATTTTATTTTGATATATATTTTTTCAATTATTTATGTATTTTTAAAAATTCAACTATTTCATGCAAATTCTTTGTGAAATTGGAGTATAAATAAATAAATATGGTTAAATTAAATATTATAGTTAATATTTAATAATAATATAAAATTATAGCAATAAAACAGATAATGTTTAATATTAATAAAATGCCAGGCTATGTCCATTTAAGATAAAAATTTTTATTTGATTTTGTTTCTTTTCCTTTTAAAGTAGGATAAAATTGTAAATAAATGATTTCTTGGTCCCATTTCTGGATGATTTACTATAAACTAGTGGGACATGCTTAACTTGTTTTATTTTTAGAAATTAACCTTAAATAGCAGCCAGCATATATAGATAGATACATTCCCTCACTTATTTATCCATTCACTTAACAAGGCATCTATGAAACACCTGCTCTGTGTCAAGAACTCTGTGAATAAAGCCAAGTCCCAGGACTTGGGGACTCAACTGATAGAGTAGCATAAAGACTGAAAGAGAGATCCATAGAATGTGCCCTAGAGAGGAGGACAGTTTCTACCTGAGGAGTCAAGAGCAACTTGTCACCTGGGAGACACGAGCAGTAGGTATTGAAAGGTGAGTAGGAGTTGAAGTAGGGGGAAGGGCCCAGTTTGCTAAGGGATGGAGGCCTGAGCCTGGAGGATTCTCAAATCCTCAAATCAGAACCACCGTTGGGTGTCTACTGGAAGTAGGGATAGGGGAGAATGTCAGGTAATGAAGCTGTCAAAGGAAAGATCATAGAGACCTAATCAAGGTCCTCACTTGCCATGATATTATTTACTCTCTTGTAGCCAATGAGCAGCCTGTTCAGAGATTTAAGTGCTCTAGAAATATCTAGAAGTATTTAAGGCTTACAAAATTGAATATATGATCTATGGAACCAACTCTGTAAATACTGCTCAGGGCCTTTTGGAATCAGTCTGATTACTTTTCTTTTGATTTGTTGATTTAATTTAGTACTAATGCATTTCAGGAAGAATTTAGGGTAGCTTGAAAAGGTAAATATATTGTGTTAGAAGCCACTAAAATAAAAACTGGAAAGATAGGGTAAAGGGAAGTTAAGGGAAGCAAGTGGGAAGGTTGATTTGCACAATTCATGCCTGACATTCTACAAAATCACTTATTAGAGGTGAGGCACAAAGAACTTGGCTCTAGCCTTTTTGGTAGTCAAAACAATCATTCATAGAAACAAAATCCACGGAATAAAAACAGGACCAGTGTTCAGTGGAAGAGTCAATATTCCTGATGCAGAAACACATACTCTCTGATATAGTAATAAATATCCTCAATAGTAATCTGACAGTAAATACAGTAATAAGCTTCACAAGATAGTTTCTTGTAAAATCTTCCCAAACTAAGTCATTAGCATCCTGACACACACACCCCCACCCCCGCCATTCCATAAAAGCAATTCTAGGATGACTTGATAAAGTCTAGAAATGTGGCTTTCTAATGACTTCACTTTATTCAGGAAGGATTTGGGGATATATATTTGAGAGGGAAAATGGACTGTATTTCAGATACTCCTACATGATATGCTTCTTTTCAGCCAAGCTTTTGAAAGCTAAGTGTTGAGTCCAAGGCAATACTCATGGTTGGTTCTTGGAGTCCAGTTAGGCACAGAGCTCTCTGGTAGAAATGGTCAGCTGAGATGAGGCCAGAAATGACATTCTCTTTTAGAAATTGTGGGGCCCAAAATGATATTTCTTGAATTGAAAGGATGTTCACCTCCATTCACTCACTTGCTCACTCATTGATTGACTTATCGATTCATTTATTGAACAAATGCTTATTGAGAACCTACTATGTGGCAAACACCACGAATTAAACCCAGGCTGTACTGTCAAGAAGTTTATAAGCTAATGTGGAATAAAGACAAATAAACAGACAAATTATAACTAGATAGTTCTACCAAAGGCTTAAAAAGACATTCTCCAGGAGAAAAAATGAACCAAGGAAGTATTGGCAGGGCAGGACAAGATTCCTCTCAGAAAGTAATTTTGAGTCTTTGATTAATCACCTTCCTAGTGCCCCCTATAAAATAAACTGGCAGCTGAAATGAGGTACTTTATTCTAGCAGATTATTAACCACAAGCCCATAAAAATTGTAGAGCAGTTACTGAAACCATTTATTTTGGAATAACTGTTAATAAATTTTTTGAACCTTGGTATGTGTTAGACACTCTGCTAACTACTTTCTATATTACTTCACAAGTTTATGTACCCTCCAAAACACCCTATGAGGCTAAGTAATGTTATTATTGTCTTTCCACAAATAAGAAGAACAGAATTTTAGTAATTATCATAAGGCCATTAGGGTCAACTCTAGTGCCTAGCTCTCCATTATTATCCTTCTCCCTAGGGGGAATTAATTAGGTAGCAAGACCAGTGGCCAATTAAACCCACTCCTCCCCACCATGATTCATATCAATAGTTCATCTTTCTATTCTCCATAATGGGAGGGTATGACTCTCACTCATCTTAAATTTGATTTTGATTTATTAAGAAAATAATGATTTTAAAAAATAATTTCTATTAGATTCTTGTAATAATACTATAGTGTAAGTTCTGTGTGAGCATTATTGCTGGTGGTTTATATAGATTAATACAGCTCAGGATCAAAAGGAAAAACTGGTGTGAACAATTTTACATTATTCTCACCTGATTTTTTGACAATTAGGTAGAGATTACATCAAAAGTCTGTATTGGAATGTTTGAGCCTCTAAACTGTATATTCTTTTGATAGGCTGTTGATGTGAGAAGTCCAAACTTATCAAGTGAGAAACTGAAATATATGTTTGAAAAAATACATAGTTTGCTAATAGATATTTACCAAAAAAAAAAAAAAGTGAAAGGATTAGAACCATGTGTACAATTAGGTGGTTAAACAAATTTCAGACACATGCAGTGATTCTAAAGTAACTGGGGTGGCAGGAATTGTCCTTGGGTGTTCGTTCAGCTTAAATTTATTTATCATCTATAGAAAATGAAGAAACAGGACTCAGCTCTGAGCAGAGAAGGGAAAACGAGCTTCCTGGGTGTGAGCCAGAATCTGAGCTTGGCTGATGTGCTGACCGAACTCATACGTTGGGTCCCTGCCCCTCAATCTGCCTTCATTAGATAATTCTGTAGCTAAGATTAGTAGTTCCCATAGCAAAGTATTGTGCCTTGGCATTTTGAGGCCAAAAAAAAGATAAGATTAATTAAATAAGATCCTGGTGGAGCTCCAAAGTTTTATTTTGAATATTGCCTCATCAATGTGCCAAAGATTAGCTATTTAACCACACCTTACTAGGCAGGATCTGTCTAATGGCTTACAGTTCAGAGAGTATTGACTCTGGGTTATGAGCAACTTGTAGGTGTGCAGTGAGAGCTCAGACCCCTTTCTTTTCCAAGTTCACAAAGGAGTTTGGCAGCAACACTCGCCAATGAGATTTGAAAGCCTCTGTTATTTTTTCTATTTTTAGCCTCTCCAGATTAAGTACGTAGGAGATGAGCCATGATATAACCACATAAAGGGTTAAAATAAAGGGCCCAATAATCATCTAGTCCAGATAAATCAACCAAAGAGGGTGGGATACAGAGAGGGCTTAGCTATAATATAATTAATTATTGCAATAAAATATTTCTGAGGTTTATTGTATAGGCTGCCATTTGGTACCAAGAGGTTCTATTCATAAATAATCACTGAGAAATTTTTCAGTTAGAGTAACGTGTTTGGCTCCAAAAGAATGGCTCTCTGGGAAGAAATTTCCCCATTCCTCATTGGCTCCAGGCAAAGCTCTATTAGCTTCTAATACCAAGGTCCCTCAGGCTGAGTAACTCTGCCATGAGGTCTGTAGATTACGATAAAGTTAAAAGATCATAAATAATCGACATAACCAGCATGTGTGTTGGGAATTCAACAAAAAATCTGAAATAAGAGTGAAATCAAGTTTATGAAACAAGGGCCCTAGAGTCAGAATACCTACATTAGAGTCTTTTCTTTGCTATCTACTAGCTGTTTGCAGTGAGCAGGCTTCCTGACGTCTTCTTGACTTTCGTTTTATCTGATGGAGAAGGAGTAATACCTGCCTCACAGGATTGTTGTGAAAAATAAATGATGTAATGTGGGTGGGAGTATTTAAGAAACGGTAAATTGTTATATGACTCTAAGGTGTTATTAATTACTGTCACTTGACCTTAGAATTAGTCATGATAAGCTTCAGGAACAATGTGATACTGCTAAAGCCTGTAGAAGTATGAGATTTAGAGGGGAAGAAGCAGGAAGATCATTCCTGTTGGGCTCATTAGTTGAACAAATGTCCTGTGCTAAGAATCAGGCCTGGGGATGTTTCTTAGAGGCAGGAGCATGAGGACAGAGAGATGGGCCCCAACAGCAAGGTGCTCATCAGGAACAATAATTCTGGTGAGAACAGAGGGTCTAGGCTGCAAATGCTAGAGATTTTATTGGACAGTACAGTGCTTCTCAGACATTAGCCATCATCAGGAGGACTTTAAAATCTCATATTACTGGATCCCACTCCCAGAGTTTCTGATTCAGGAGATGATCTGAGGCCTCAAAATTTGCATTTTAAACAAGTCCGGGGGCCACACTTTGAGAACTAAATAGTATAAGAGTTACAGCTCTCAGCAGTAAACAACCAAATTTGATCCTGACTAGCGTAAAGAAAAAGTGAATTTTCTTAAAGCTAACTGGGGTTGTTGGATTATTCCTAAAATGGACAGGACTCAGATTCAGAAATAGACAGGAACTAAAGCGTTTCTGGTCCTGCCAGCACAAATTCCTTTGCCATGATGCCTGGGCATCACTAGTATATATCAATGTTTTTTCTCTCTTGCATCACTTGAATTATCACTGTTTTTCCTCTCTGGTTTCGCTTGAATTAACATTCAGAGTCCAATTGGCTTAGGACACATGCCCACTCCCCTGCTGGTAGCTGATAGAGTGCTTTGAATTATAGGCCCTTCAAGACTATGCAGGGTGGAAGGGAAAAAGATATTAGTGTACTATTGCCAAAGATGTGTAACAGATGCTTAGGCAGCCCCAAACCAACCTATGTTCTCTATCACAGTAGGAAAAAAACAATTAGCAGACAGCCTGGAATTCTAGGGGAGAGGAATCTGCACTTGATCTAAATTGAGGACTCTTATAGATTCTTAATTTAGAAAGCAAAATGGCAGTTGATAGCTTCCTTAGAGAAGGAAAAGAAGTTAAACCACCTTTTGGGGAAAACTCTGTCATGGGTACCCCTGGTGGTTCCTTCATGCCTTATATTCTTGTCCCTGAACTTCAGGACCATTGCTTCCAGGTCTAAGTATGTCCTCAGGATCTGTGGGTCAGGAATTTCTGATTTCAAAGACACACTCAACTATCCCACAGCTTGAAGCATGCTGTGTAATTTATTGGAAGGGTTCCTTCTTACGGTTATTGTTAACTTTTTAGTTTATTGTGAAATATTTCAAGCATACAGAACAGTATAGAGAATAACTTAACACTTGAGTGTCTATTACCCAGTTACCCAGATTTCTCTTTTTGAAATAATCCCATCAAATATTACAGAACTTTTGGTGTTAGTCAGGTGTTGGGGGCATCTAGACCAAGAAAGGGGCTGGCCATTGGGATGGAGGTGGGAGGGGAGGCAAACCCCTATACTACTGTAGATAATCAGATTATCAATGACAGAGTAGATGGACAGAACTGAGTATTTATACCCCTCCCCACCACCACCAAATACTAAAAATAGGCAAACAGTGGATTCAACAATTTGGAAGGTATTAATTGTAAAAGGACTTTATTCCCTTAAGATTCCTAGTCCTGACTTAAATTGCCCTAATATGAACAATTATTGTTAAGTGATTATAAACATTTGCTTCAAATATTATTTAATCCCATGAAGGTCTCTAAGCAGATAAGTAATCAAGTGGGAGGGAGCTAAAAAAAACACCTAGGCTCAGCATGAGTACCTGTGTATGCATTAGGAGGAGCAACCCTTTGTAATCTTTTGAAAGTTATAAGCTGTGACTAGGCAAAGTAAAGTTAATGGGATGCAATTTCAATCATCCAAATATTAGCAGTGACAATTCACTCTGAAATGTTTAGGCTTGTATCTCTCTCTATTTCATAACTATCCATTTAATTACACAATAACGTAATCCAACTATCGTGTTCTAGGCAAGTGAACTGAATAAAAGAAAGTCAAGACTCTAGGTTGTTCATTTTCATGCTAAGGCTGTAGTTTCCTCTAGATGTTCTTATTTTTTCTGAAATAGGGATTTTCCACAACTGTGTTTTTTCTGTTATTTTTCCTGTATTTCCATTCCTGAGATTATTACCTTTTGTTCCTTCCACGTTATACCTTGAAAATATCTATTTCAGATTAAAGTCATGTCTTTTGTATCTGGCATATTTAAGGAATAAAATTTCATAAAGTAATTTTCCCAGAGATTTAAAGTAGTTTCTTATAATTATCAAAATAACTTTTATTTTTAATTTAGCCATTTAAACAATTCCTTTCAATGAAATCTGTACAAAATGTTGAGCAAGACACCGTGAGAGGCATAAAGATAAAAGACTTGCTCTATTCTTCAAGAGTTCACAGTCTTGGGGAAGAGCTAGGCCACATCAAATAATTCTATTGTGGGTAATAGTGTGACAAGTGACAGAGAGAGGGGCAGAGAAGAGCTATGAAAGTACCAAGGAAGGAGAGATTACTTCTGGATTGATGGTCAGGGAAAACTTCCTGGAAAGAACAATCTTGATGAAGAATGGGGAAAATCTGGCAAGTACCATCTTGGGGACAAATATTCTAGGTGGAAATGAAACCAGGAGCAGAGCCCCTAAGGCAGCAATGCTTGGGTGTACTTGGAAGTCACAGATGTGTGACGGAGAAGAGTCAGGAAAAAGGGTAAGACCCTCATTTTCAGTGTGATAAATGCCATGGTTGTGAGGTTGGACTTTATTCTGGAATAATGGGCAACTATTGTCTTACTCTAGGCTTTGAAACAGGGGAAATGACATGATCAGAGTAAAATTCAATTCAATTCAACAAAATGTATTGAGTGGTTGCAATGTGCTCGGCCCTGTACTTGGTGTAGTGAATAGGGAAACATTCTTGGTGCTGCCCTCAATGACCTTCAAGTCTGATGGGAGACAGATGTATAAACAGGTAACATCAATAAAATGTAGTATTTTGAGCTAAAACAGATGAATGTATAGGAGGCTATGGGACCTCAGAGAAGGTACTCTGAGGGCAAAGGGAGAAGTTGATCCCTGATATGAGTGTTGCAAGAAAAGTAAGAATTATCTGGTTAAAGAAAAGAGGCAAGGATAGTCCAGA
>NW_011888820.1:10344380-10355428 GCF_000151845.1 Pteropus vampyrus | reverse complement strand
CGGTTATTGTTAACTTTTTAGTTTATTGTGAAATATTTCAAGCATACAGAACAGTATAGAGAATAACTTAACACTTGAGTGTCTATTACCCAGTTACCCAGATTTCTCTTTTTGAAATAATCCCATCAAATATTACAGAACTTTTGGTGTTAGTCAGGTGTTGGGGGCATCTAGACCAAGAAAGGGGCTGGCCATTGGGATGGAGGTGGGAGGGGAGGCAAACCCCTATACTACTGTAGATAATCAGATTATCAATGACAGAGTAGATGGACAGAACTGAGTATTTATACCCCTCCCCACCACCACCAAATACTAAAAATAGGCAAACAGTGGATTCAACAATTTGGAAGGTATTAATTGTAAAAGGACTTTATTCCCTTAAGATTCCTAGTCCTGACTTAAATTGCCCTAATATGAACAATTATTGTTAAGTGATTATAAACATTTGCTTCAAATATTATTTAATCCCATGAAGGTCTCTAAGCAGATAAGTAATCAAGTGGGAGGGAGCTAAAAAAAACACCTAGGCTCAGCATGAGTACCTGTGTATGCATTAGGAGGAGCAACCCTTTGTAATCTTTTGAAAGTTATAAGCTGTGACTAGGCAAAGTAAAGTTAATGGGATGCAATTTCAATCATCCAAATATTAGCAGTGACAATTCACTCTGAAATGTTTAGGCTTGTATCTCTCTCTATTTCATAACTATCCATTTAATTACACAATAACGTAATCCAACTATCGTGTTCTAGGCAAGTGAACTGAATAAAAGAAAGTCAAGACTCTAGGTTGTTCATTTTCATGCTAAGGCTGTAGTTTCCTCTAGATGTTCTTATTTTTTCTGAAATAGGGATTTTCCACAACTGTGTTTTTTCTGTTATTTTTCCTGTATTTCCATTCCTGAGATTATTACCTTTTGTTCCTTCCACGTTATACCTTGAAAATATCTATTTCAGATTAAAGTCATGTCTTTTGTATCTGGCATATTTAAGGAATAAAATTTCATAAAGTAATTTTCCCAGAGATTTAAAGTAGTTTCTTATAATTATCAAAATAACTTTTATTTTTAATTTAGCCATTTAAACAATTCCTTTCAATGAAATCTGTACAAAATGTTGAGCAAGACACTGTGAGAGGCATAAAGATAAAAGACTTGCTCTATTCTTCAAGAGTTCACAGTCTTGGGGAAGAGCTAGGCCACATCAAATAATTCTATTGTGGGTAATAATGTGACAAGTGACAGAGAGAGGGGCAGAGAAGAGCTATGAAAGTACCAAGGAAGGAGAGATTACTTCTGGATTGATGGTCAGGGAAAACTTCCTGCAAAGAACAATCTTGATGAAGAATGGGGAAAATCTGGCAAGTACCATCTTGGGGACAAATATTCTAGGTGGAAATGAAACCAGGAGCAGAGCCCCTAAGGCAGCAATGCTTGGGTGTACTTGGAAGTCACAGATGTGTGACGGAGAAGAGTCAGGAAAAAGGGTAAGACCCTCATTTTCAGTGTGATAAATGCCATGGTTGTGAGGTTGGACTTTATTCTGGAATAATGGCAACTATTGTCTTACTCTAGGCTTTGAAACAGGGGAAATGACATGATCAGAGTAAAATTCAATTCAATTCAACAAAATGTATTGAGTGGTTGCAATGTGCTCAGCCCTGTACTTGGTGTAGTGAATAGGGAAACATTCTTGGTGCTGCCCTCAATGACCTTCAAGTCTGGTGGGAGACAGATGTATAAACAGGTAACATCAATAAAATGTAGTATTTTGAGCTAAAACAGATGAATGTATAGGAGGCTATGGGACCTCAGAGAAGGTACTCTGAGGGCAAAGGGAGAAGTTGATCCCTGATATGAGTGTTGCAAGAAAAGTAAGCATTATCTGGTTAAAGAAAAGAGGCAAGGATAGTCCAGAGAGAGAGAATGCAAGAGCAAAGTCGTAGAGCATCAAGTGACACTGGTCGTGTAAAGAACAGCAGTTCTATTTCACTAGCCTGTTCAGCATGAGGCAGAGGGTAGTGAGTGAGAAAGAGAGACCAGGGGTAAAGATGGTCCTGCGGTAACTTCACTCAGGGTGGAGTCAGGGAAACCAGGAGACTACTACAGTGGTCAGATTCTACGGCAGTGATACATGTAGGGAGCGTAGCCCAAAAGAGAATTCCAAACTTCATACATGACTCTCAAACACTTAAGGGAGTTCAAATACACATTGCCTGACAACTCTTATTAATGCTCTCTGTTGTTTCCTAATCTTAAGCATCCCTGGAACTCCCTGGAAATTTGCAATCTCCCAAAGAACCCTCACCCCATCTACGGGTTTCATTCCTACCACCTCGGTCCCTTAATCCCCTTTCTCTTGTCTGCCAGTCCAATAGAACACTCATTCTCCCTGTGAGTGTTAATCTTTGGCTGTGTTTGGGTTTCTGCCCCCATCCCAAATCTTTACACATAGATTTTTATCCTTTCTCTCCTCTGCAACCAGATCTCGATGGTGTGAAAGCAAGTGGGCTATATTGTATCTTGGGGCCAGTAGCAATAATCAACATGTAAAATCATCAAAAAGAGCTAAGGATGTGGCAGTACAATGGAATAGAAGACACAGAAGTGAGATAACTTGTAGAAACTTAGAGCCTGACAACTAATTAAATGTGTGATAGAGGCAGAGAGATGTAGGATTCTAATACTGCTTTGTAGTTTGTATCTAGAATAAATAAAAGTAGTGTGGTATTTTTCACCATGGTTAGGGAATACAAATAGAGGAGCAGATTTAAGAGATGAGAATAGAAGATGATAAATTTGACTCGTATATGCTGAGCCTGGGGTGTTGGCAAGATAGTTAGATGTGATATGACAGTCATCTCCAAATCTGTGTGCTTAAAACTCCATTCATGGTAAAATACCATTGAAAGGTGATATACTATGGTCTTTTCTTGGAGATTGACTATACACTGATAAGTCCTGCAGTAAAACAGCCATTTAACTTAATTTCTAATTCCCTTCCCATTTTCCCCCCCAGAATACCTGTTAACATCATTTGGAATATTTTTCCCAGGAACAATGTTTTAGGAAATGCTCATTACAACACTAAGGAGCTGTAATCAGGGGTTGACTAAGATAGGAAGAACTTGATGGGGGCGAAGGGTTGTTTATGTTCGTGGAAGTCCGCGTTGAAGCATTATAATCTGATGAATCACTCAGAGTGAATAGAGAGAGAAAGGAGATTGGAGATAAATTTTTATAAACACTGTTTGATACCTCAAATGCCATGTTGAGAATATAATTTGGAGAAGCAGCAAGTTGCGATGGCAAAAGCATGGGTTTCAGAATTGACACATGTGACAAGTGATCTAATCTCTAAATTTCAATTTTCTTCTCTGAAAAACAATGCTCACCTTGTTGGGTTTTATTGAAGTTTAAAATAGGTAATATACAAAGCACCTACCATGTAGTAGACACATAATCTACTCTCAATAAATATCGTTATTAATATTTTTTTATTTAAATATTTTTGATGAGTTGAAGCAAAACTTTGATGACTGTAGTGCTAAGTTAAAACCTGAACATTGAAAAATTATGTAAGAGAGATCTCAGTCATTGGTATCATACCCTAATACAAGGAAGCAATCCCAGTTTAGACAAGATTGGGGCGTGGAACAGTGTGGTACAAGAATAGAATCCACAGAAGCTAGGCAAAGGAAGAAGATACCACAGGAACTTCTCTAAGGCACCCATGACTATGTTTGTTTCATCAGTTTTTCATGAAGAGATTCTAGATGCTAATATCAGAACCTTAGTAAATAATTTGCTCTCCCTAAAAAATTCTGAGCAAAACCCCATGGGCATATGGCTGTAGGTATCAGTCTGGCATGAGGAGACACTCTCTGACAATCGTCATTAACTGGCACCCTCAGGGGCATGCCAGGCAAGAGGAGTCTGTGACAGAATACTGGGCTAATGAGATATACTTCTGTCTGAATATGTCACAGTGTCACAAATGCAGGCTGCAGTCATTTTCAGTATTGATCAATTGAGCATACAAGGTCAACAAAGATTTTGAAATTATAGTTAAAAGCTCTGCTAACTGCCATAGCCAATTAGCTTTTCTCTATCTCAGCACAAAACTGGGACAACTACTGTGATTTTATCTGGATTGGCTCATTTCAAACTCCAAAGGAATGGTGACTAAAATTTATTATTTTGCAGAGATTTTTTGTTTTTTGTTTTTTGTTTTGTTTTTCCCCCTGGACTGCAGCCTCTCGGATTGGTCTTGAGGAGTTCATGGTTAAATTGTCCATTTAACATGAGTGGCTGGTGTTCTTAATCAAGAAGTCACCGCAGAGCATCCAAGATGTAGACAAAAGAGGTCACTGAGGATGGTGAGCAAGTCTTTGAGGAAACGCTTAAGGCATCAGGGCTGTTCAGATCCCTGGGAAGGGCGGTGGCAAGGCGATGACTGGTTTATGCACGTGAATACACAAGGGTATTGTGGCAGGAGATGCTCATTAGTTGTTTTCTGAGCAAAGATAGGCTAAAGCATAAATAAAATTTACCCTAGAAACTAATAGGGTCTCTCTCAGGGCAGCACTTACAGAAGAAAATGGACAATTCCATGTCTGATTTGTTTATATGTTCACTTGCCTAAAAATCACAAGACTAGGGCAGAATGAATATATAAAAACCAGTGCTTCATGAAATATAGGCGAAAGACTGGCAGCATCAGCATGACCTGAATCTAATATCATCTAGAAGAGCACATTCTCAGGTTCCACTCTAGGCATATAGGAAACAGAATCTCTAGGCACTGTGTTTTTAAAAGTTTTCCAGATAATTTTTGTATACTAAAGTTTAAGGGGAACAGTTATAGACCTACATTCAATGTGTCTGTAATTTCTACTTCCATTCACTCACTAAAGGAGCCTGGTTTCCTTGTCTTTCTATCCTTCGTTTCCAGTTCTCTTATCCTGATGATCCTTGATTAAACCAACCTGGTTTAATATAAGAGTTCAGTTTTGTAATTTTTATCATCAACATGAATCAGAATTCTTTTATGAAAAGCAGCTCTGTAGAGGTGGTAAAAATACTGATTCTTAGCCTTGTGATTTGGTTTGCAGCAGAAAGACAGCAGTTATAACTTCCGAAAATATTCTGTTCATGTCCAAGATAACGGTGATGTAAATTAAGGATGAAAATTGGAGAAAAACACTTACATGGGCTGTAAGTTGCTCCTGAGAGGCTTTCACTTCAGCTTGTAATTTCTCAATGCACTGAAAAAGAGGAAAGTTCAGAAATGAAGTGTATAACTCTTCCTGTTACATATTCAAAGTATTATAGATATAAATATGTACCAGTTCTCAAATCTTATGAATGGCATTATCTCAGCCAGAGGTTTTGAAAATCATCATTAAAGAAATCATTGTTTCCATTCTTATCTCTTCTCCATTGTAATGAAGAGCCAAAGGACAAAGTGTATGAATGTGTTAAGAACTAGGAAATGATTGGGAAAAATAATGTTTGCTGATGTACTGCAGGTAATACTAACCCCTCCTTATATCATACATACTTTTATAAGGGAGCAAATGGGTTTGTTTCCTTCTTTGTAATATATGGGTATGTTTTCTAAGAATATACATATCTAAGAATATATAAATATATAATATACATATCTATTCTGTAATGTGTATGTGCATATATACATATATATGTGTATATACCTATATCTATATATATTCCAAAGGCAGATGCAAACCCATTTGGATTGAACAAGAGATAAATTTTTATATAATGACACATATAAAAATGTCTTGAGATTCAAAGATTAATAACTCTTTATAAAGGAATTGATTAAAAACACATACCAAATTTTCTGATCCACTTATTTTATTACATAGAAAGAAACTATTCCTTGGTTAAGTTTAACCTTGAAAACTAAGAAGCATTTGTACAGTCAATACCACTTACAAAATAAACGGACTCTACAGCTAATCTTGTTTAAAGGGATGCATATCAAACAAACTTTAAAAATATTACTAACAAAATTAAGTTTTGTAAGTAAATATTCATCAGGAAGTACAATTACATTTAGCAAATACAAAATTGTTATTAACCATCTTGAACTTAAATATGAACTTCCAACCCAGCCAGTAATGACTGCAGAATTGTCAGTTCATGTAAGTTTAGTTAACTTTTGAAATAAAGATAATTTTTCTTCTACTACATACCTGGTCTTTTGCAAGAACCATTTTTTTATACAGGTCCCCACTGTCTTCTTTATGGTCCAGAGCCTCTAGTTTTTCCTCTAGCCAGGAAATTTGCTCAAGCAGTTTTGATTTTGTTCCTTCAGAGGCTGAAAGCTAAAGACATTTGCTTTTAAGGTTATGTAAGTACACTGACTTTTTAAAAGCTTCTTTTAAAAGTCCAATTTATAAATTAATTACCTCCACTGGTATCTATCAAATATGGAAATGGCTTCTGGAGTATTCTACATATGACAAATGATTAGTATAGACAGATAAGGAAATGATGTTGATTTTTTTTTATTTTTAATTATAAAGATCAATCTATCTGGACAAGAGATGGGACTACATAGTTATAACAGGCAGAGATTTCTAGTGCAATGATCTCAATACTCATGTTTCAAGATTGCACTTTATTTGTGCAGCTGTATCTGAAATCTGTATAGTGGTTTACATATGGTTCGTGAAAATTAACTCTTGGAGGCCTTTAGTTCTCTAGAAAGAGTAGGAGTTCTGAATCCCTTGAATGTTCAAATATAAGCAGCTCGGTGAATGGAGCCAAAGGAAAGTGCAGGAATTTCAAGTTAAATTCTGATCAAAGGCAGATCTATGTTAAACTGTAACCAAAAAACATGTCTAGAGGTGACTGTCCTTGTTTTACTGATTGTAGATTCCTTTTGAGGTAAGTGGTACTTTGATAGTCCCTGGTCCCTTAATTCCCTTGGAGAGCCCCCTGGACTAGCTTTTCCTTTCATTCAGGCAGTTTTTTGTGCTTTTTCTCTATAGCTCAGCAACAATTCTGAAAGAGTCCCTGAGAAGGGTCAAAAACTTTCTATTCATTCCAAGTTCCAGAGTATCCTCTGAGGAATGGATTATCTCTATCTCTTTCGTATTACTCCAAGTGTTATTGTGAATCATACCATCTCATTTTGAAAAATCCAGCAAGTTTTTAATGACAATTTACCAAATGGGGAAGCATGAAGAGGTTTGGTCTGCTGTGGAAATAAGGTGGGCACAACATATATACTGGCATTCATCCATTCGTCCATCCATCCATCTACACAATCATCCACTTAACAGATATGATTAGTTGGCACTCTTCACAGCCATTGTGTTATATGCTGGAGATTACGGAAGTACAATGTAAGGGCCGGAGGGAATACATGTGTCGTGAACTGGTGGCTCTGCCTTTTGACTCTCAGTGACCTGTGAGGCCTGCGGGGCTCCTCATGGGCACTAACACATTTAACTCTTGGATGTGTGGTGGTTTGGAAAAGCAATCTAGTTTTTCTGAGCACCCTTCTATTTTATTATACAGTATAGTGTAATGGCTAAAAACACAGACACTTGAGTCAGACCTGTTGGGTAAAAATCTCAGTTTTCTACTTACTGTCTACGTGATTTGGGCAAGTTGCCCAGTCTTGCTGGGCTTGATTTTTCTATCTGTAAATGAGAATGGGGATAAAAAGAATAGTACTTACCTCATGGGTTTGTTTTGAGGATTATATGAGTTTATATACGATAAACACTCAGAACAACACCCGTAACATATCAAGTACTTGGTAGCTATTATTTTTATTTCTTCTACCTCCTCTAAATTACAGTAAGCATTCATATGGGTTTTATCCAAATATTTATTATTTATCAAATTATAAAACAAAATATTTGAAGATATCATAGCCTCTATGTACTGGTTACCCTAAACACAAATTTTATTTGCTTTGCTTATTTCCTGCAACCATTCAAGTCGTAAGGGGAAAGGCCTCTCTAGGTCTAGTGTTTTTTTCTCTCAAGTATATTCTTTCTCACTCTGGCCCATTTTGTTCTCATATTTTTCCTAATCTATAATTCTTCCAGTCATCATTTGGTTGCCTGTCTTTTAAATCTATCTTCTATTGTTTTCAGGCCTTAAATCATTCACTCAATAGATATTCATTTATTTATTCATTTGTTAAAGAAATATGTTGGGCATTTATTATAGGTAAGACTTTGGAGGTGAACAATGAAAGTGATGATGTATACATTCTCAAAAATCTCACTTTATTAGACATTCTTAAAACTATTACATAATACGAAAGCGTGTAGATGAATAATAATAATACAATTAATATTTACTGAGTACATACCAGACATTCTGCTGAACCTTTTGTTTTCATGTTTATTTATCTCAATTCAGCTTCATATCCAACTTGCCGATGAGGAAATTCAGTAAGTTCAACGTAGTTGTAAAACTTACCCAAGTTACACAACATGGCAAGTAAGTTGGAATCTAAGCTTTCAGGAGTAGACATTGGGTCTGACTCCCTAAAGCCAAATTTGACTCCAAGAAGCTCAAGAAGTGGGGTCTGATGATCATGACAGTCCCATCCTCTCTGCTGCTGAGTGGCTCAGGAATCAAGGCCTAAATCAATCAGAGCCTGGCTTTTCTTTGGCAACAGTTATTGTATGAGGAGATGTGACCTAATTTGGACCACTCGCACCACACGGGAGGAACGTTGATGATTTCAAGGAGCACTCTCTCTTATCAACAGATATGAATGCTACTGTAGCAATCCCACAAACATCAGGAAACCAGTTATATGATAAAGTCACACTCTGAATGGAAGAGTGGACAACAGATAACACCCGGGTCTTGTTGACATTATTGAACTATTTTATCAAACTATCTTGAAGCATGTCCTGTCTTGAGACTTACACTTGGTGAGATGTTTCTTTATTGTTTAGGAATTGAGTTTTTATTACTTGCTACCATGAGCATTCTACTGATACACTATCTAATTCCAAAATTCTATGCTCTTGATGACAAGTGAGTAAAATCCATGGAAAAATAGATGTAACTAATTTTTATTTGGCGGCTTTCTGCTGGATACAATCTGTATTTAAATTATCTTATTTTGTTGCTCAAAACCTTATGCTTTATTTATATTTTTTGCATTTATCATTGTTTAAGGATCAAGGAACTAGATGCTTTTAAGGCTGAATTAACTTGCCCACAGTGAAAAAGAAGACATTGGATTTGGATCTATACCCATCTGCCTCCAACTCTGGATTGCATATTATATCCAAAACTTAACTCTGAAGCTGCCTGCAAAGATGAGACCTGTAATTCCCACCCACTATGTGGCCCTCAGCATTGTTTCTCAGCATGCTTACTTATTTACTTGAAGAAAATTAATTTTGTTTCCAAGACTTGAGAATTCTGTCCTGCTATCTTGCTCCCTTTTTATATGGACATCAACCCCCATCTCTTTCCTTTCTGCTTGTCAGAGGTTTCAGTCTAGATATCCCTTTGACTCAGATACGTTTAACTTGGGTTCAGCCTAACTTTAAGAAACCCTGACCAGCAGTCGGGAGATCTATGTGTTTTCGTCTTAACCCCACAACTCACTGATGGTATGACCTTGGTACCTATTATAGGATTTTTCTATGCTACCTTTCTATATTTTCACAGAGTAGTTCTTCAGTCATATGTATTCAAACTAGTTGTAAATTGTCCAGTAGGATGAATGGAGAGTTCTGTCAAAAGTTAGTATCGAGACATAATCAAATTGACCAGAAACAATCTTTGCTAAGATTGTCTCATTTATTAACTTTTTAAACTGTGAGTCTTAATTCTCATATGTATCATCACCTCACAAAAATAGGATAAAGGGATATTATTTCCTCCTCATATGGGTATGTTGGAACATAGGAATATTGATATTTTGAATTATTGAATTATTAACTTTTAGCAAAGGAAAATTGATATTCCCCAGGCTCCTTTGAAAATAGTCCATTAAATAACCCTAATCATCCAAAGAAGGATGAGAAAAACACAATTATTATTATTATTATTATTATTATTATTAAAGTAGTGCGTAAAAGATCGTGCTTTACTGCTAGGTCACAGTATTAGCTGCCATTTTGAATTCACTCTGTTGAATTCACCCCATGGCGGCTTTAGGAGTTTTCAAAGTCTAAAGTTCAGGAAGCCCTAAGAAATGCTGCCTAAATTCAAATTCAAATTATGGGATAGAAAACAAGGCATCAAAGTAAGTAGGAGGAAACTCAAGTTAGCAGTTACAAGATATCCCAATTGAATTTAAAAACTCTGGGGACCTTGGGCATTGCTTACTTTCTTTTTTCCTTTCCTGTTTTTTTTTTTTTTTTTAATAAGAACTACTTTGTTTTACAGAGTAACTCTTTTGAAAGAGCATAGAAACAAAAGTTCAGTCCAACTTAGTATCAAATGTGTGCTTACCAAAAGAGAGTAATAATGCATCTAGTCTTTAAATGATCAATTTTCATGTATCCTACTTAGCCACCTTTGCTGGAGCATATAGTTCACATGATGCTGGGAGACTAATATTCTACCTTTGATTCCTTTTAAAGACCAGGCCTCCTTCCTCTCTGTGGTCCTAACAAGTTTGGAGGGAAGAGGTGATTTAAAAGCAAGGACAAAAATTTTCTAAGAATTATGTAAAACAAAGAGGTAACTTTTACATTATACCCTTGAAGCTGTGTAAATCTAATCAAAAATTCAATTTTCAATTTGTACACCAATGTTCAATAAAGATCATTTGTACTGCAATAGAGTTAAAAGTCAAAAATAACAATACAGAAGTGAAAGTGGAGACATTACTGCCAATCTTAGAAATTAAAAGGATTATGAGAATACTATGAACAATTAGATGCCAACAAATTACATTATCCAGATGAGATGGACAGATTCCTGGAAACACACAAATTACTAAAACTGATTCAAGAAAAAATAGAAAAGCTCTATAGACCTGCAGGAAGCAAAGATTGGATTGTTAATTTAAAAGAAAGAAAGGAG
>NW_011888820.1:10336030-10344078 GCF_000151845.1 Pteropus vampyrus | reverse complement strand
AGAAAGAAAGAAAGAAAGAAAGAAAGAAAGAAAGAAAGAAAGAAAGAAAAAAAGAAAGAAAGAAAGAAAGGAAGAAAGAAAGAAAGAAAAAGAAACAGCAGCTCCCTCAACAAAGCCCAGGATCAGATGACTTCACTGGTGAATTCACCAAATTTTCAAGAACAAGTAACACTAATTCTATTTAAACATCCAAAAAATAGAAGAGAAGAGAACACTTTCTAACATGTCACCTTAATATCAAAGTTAGGCAAGGATATTATAAGAAAAATATCAATAATATCTCTTAGGAATACAGATGTAAACTCAACAAATTCTAGCAAACTGGATCCAACAACACATTAATAAGAGTATATACACCATGACAAAGTGGGATTTATCAAAGGGATGCAAAGGAGGTTCAACATTAAGAAAAAATTAATTACTGTAATATACCATATTAATAGAATAGAATGAAGGGGAGCTACAACAGGATCATCTCAGTAGGTGAAAAAAAATTTGACAAAATTCAACATAATAAAAACACTTAACAAACTAGGAATAGAAGAAAACTTCTTCAACATGATAAGGGGCATTTATTATGTTGGGCTAACCTCATACTCCCTTGTAAAAACGGATAGCTTTCCCCCTAAGTATAGTTCATCATGATTCAAGACAATTACAGTAGTAACATCAAAGATCACTGGTCACAAATCACCATAACAAAGTGAACAAATGTTGTTGGGAAAATGGTGTCAATAGACTTGCTCAACACAGGGTCGCCACAAATCTTCAATTTGTAAAAAATGCAATATTTGTGAAATGCAATAAAGTGAAACAATAAAACAAGGTATACCTATAAAGAAAACAATTCTATCCACAATAGCATCCAAAAGAATGAATTACCAAAGAATAAATTTAACCAAGGTAGTTAAAGAGTGATACACTGAAAACTACAAAACGTTGCTGAAGGAAATTTTAAAAGTTCTAAATAAATGGAAAGATACTCCATGTTCATGAATTTCAAAACTTAGTACTATTAAGATGGCAATTCTCTCCATTGCAAACTATAGATTCAGTAGTTTCTATTAAGATTATAATGACTTTCTTTACAGAAATGGAAAAGCCAATCTTCAAATTGATATGGAATTTCAAGGACCCAGAATAGCCAAAACAATATTTTAAAAGAAGAACAAAGTTGGAAGACTCATATTTTTCAATTTCAAAATGTACTATAAAGCTACAGTAATCAAAATAGTGTCATACTGATATAAAGATAAGACACATAGACCAATGGAATAGAATTGAGAGTTCAGAAGGAAACCCAAACATCTATGGCCAATTGATTTTCAAAAACAGTGCCAAGACCATTTAGTAGGTAAAGAAGAGTCTCTTCAACAAATGGTGCTCAGTGTCTACAGCCATGCCACCCTGAACAAGCACTATCTCATCTGATCTTGGAAGCTAAGCAGAGTTAGGCCTGGTTAGTACTTGGATGGGAGACCACCTAGGAAGACCAAGTGCTGTAAGCGTAAAAAATAAAATTAAAAAGGGGATTGTAAACTGACAAGGTCCTTGCAAATGGTGAGGTCAACCAAGAGTTGCCTTGACTAAAAAAAAAAAAAAAAAAAAATGTGCTTGGACAACTGGATAACCATGTAGAATGAAGTTGTACCCCACCTTATTCCATAAACAAAAAAATAAGTCAACACGGATCTAAATATAAGAGCAAAAACTACAAAACTTTTAGAAGAAAGCAGGGAAAAATCTTCAAGATCTCATATTTCATAGTGAATTCTTTGACACTAAAAGCAACAAAATTAAAAAATAGTTAAGTTGGACTTCATCAAAATTTCAAAAAACATTTGCAGCAAAAGACATCAAGAAAGTGAAAAGACAACCTATAGCGCGAGAGAAAATATTTGCAAATCATATGTCTAATAAGGATTTAGAATCCAGAATTCATAAAGAATTCTTACAATCCAACAGTAAAAAAGACAATCCAATTAAAAAAATAGGCAGAGGACTTGAATAGACACTTCTCCAAAGAAGATACATAAATGACCAACAAGCACGTGAAAAGATGTTTAAGATCCCTCCCAGTGCCATGAGATTCAACATCTATCTGCTCTCAAAAGACAGTAAAAATTACAAATATCATTTCAATGTCCCCTCATATGTGTACAGGAAGATCATGTCATCCCTGCTCTCCAAGGAGCTGTGGCAGAAGTATAATGTCTGCTCATGCGCATCTGCAAAGACAACGAGGTCCAGGTGGTGTGAGGACGCACAAAGGTCAGCAAATCATCAAGGTGGTCCAGCTGTACAGAAAAAAATATGTCATCTACATCAGTGGTCCCCAATCTTTTTGGTACTAGGGACCGGTGGTTTCTATGATAATCTAATGCCTGATCATCTGAGGTGCAGCTGAGCTGGTGATGCTAGCTAGCACTGGGGAGCAGCTACAAATACAAATTTGGCTTCGGTTGCTCACCTGCCACTCACCTCCTGCTGTGTGCTCAGTTCCTAACAGGCCACGGACCTGTACTGGTCCACAGCCTGGTGTCTGGGGACCCCTGATCTACATTAGGCAGTTGCAGTGTGAGAACCTAATGGCAAAACTGTCCACGTGGGCATTCACTGAAGCAAGATGGTGATAACCGGACTAAACTGGACAAAAACCATAAAAAGTATTTTGAATGCAATGCCAAAACTGGACAATTTGGGAAAGAGAAAGATATATAAGAAACAACTTACTGAGAAAATTCAGGAATGAATATAACCTGTTGTGCAACCACAATTTAACTGTAGATTTTTATTTCATGTGTATTTCTTTGAAACTTTTCAGGTTGTCTCTGGAATGTTTAATTTATTTTCTGTTTTGTTATTGATTTATAGCTCTATAAATCTACTTCCGCAATTTCGGTTAATACATTTATGAATAAAATTGGAAATGTTTTTTAATTTAAAAAAGTACTCAACATCATTGTTCATTAATTAAGGAAATACAGATCAAAACCGCAGTGAGATTCTACTTCACAGCTACTATGATGGCTGTAATTTTAAAAAATGGAAAATAAAAAATGTTGGTGATGTGGAGAAATAGGAATCCTTCTACATTGCTAGTAGGAATGTATAATGGTACAGCTGTATTGGAAAACAATTTGGTGGTTCATCAGAAATGAAAGCAATATCCACATAGAAGCTTATATATGAATGTTTATAGCAGCATTATTCATATCTAAAGGTAGAAACCAAATGTCCACCACAGATGAATGATAAACGAATTGTGTTGTATACACACCATGGAATATTATTCAGCCATCAAAAGGAATGAAGTACTTGCTATAACTTGGATGAGCCTCCAAAACATTATGCCCAGTGAAGAAAGCCAGACACAAAAAGTCACATATTGTATGATTCCTTTCATATGAACTATCCAGAATAGGTAACCCATAGAGACAGAAAGCAGATTAGTGGTTATCAGGGATGGGAGGAGGGGGTTTTGGGGAATGATTATTTAATGGGTACGAAGTGTTCTAGGGTGAAGAGAATGTTGAAACTTTTGAGAGGTGGTGGTTGCACAACACTGTGAATACACTGAATGCCACTGAATTGCATCCTTTAAAATAGTTAATTGTATATTACGTGAATTTAACTCCATAAAAATAAAATGACTTTCTAGTTAGCACTCAGTGGCCAAGAAAATCGTTAGCATTACATCCATTCATTGAACTTTAGGAAAAATTAACAAAATTGGATTGACTGGTTTCATTTTGAATTAATGAACACAAATCTCAGACAGGTACTCAATAGTGCCCTGAAATCTAAATATCATTATATTTTTCTTTTAGTAAATTGACTTTCCTCTTCTCTGAGATAACTATTTATTACTCTCTACTCTTTTCTCAAATATCATTTCATACTTTCTTTCTCTTCAAAATTCCACCTCACCTCTCACCCTAAATGACCACCTTATCAATAATTTACTGAACAGCTACTCTCTCATCTTCCCACCAGCCAAAATATAAACCTTACTGTGGCAGACACTGCTAATCTGTTTCCCAACAGTTGTTTGCCCATTTATCCCTTGCTACCAGACAGACAATTTGGATTAGCTAGCAGCCATGTGTGTTTAAGGGAGCTTGGCCGTGTCCAGCCCCAGAGAATGAATCACAATTGAACTAAGCCGGGTTCATGATCTCAATTGTCAGACAATTTGTCCTCCAGTAACAAACTGAAAAATGACTCTATTTGGCCCATCCTTGCTCATATGACCTCTCCTGGGTCAATCTTTATGGTCAAGACAATGGGATATCATATCGACTGGGCCTAGGTCATTTGCTCCAAGATCATTCCCTCTGGCCAGGAATGATATGGTTGACAGCCACAGAAGTATTACAAGATTGAAGCCAGAAGGAGCAATTCTCCAGAAGAGGTAGACATAAAACAGAGGCCAATTAAATATCACCCTCTGGGTGTTCAGAACAATTATACCCTTATGTTCATAAAAATATGCATTTCTCAATATGGGAAATGCTCTCACATAATATGGTGCATCTATTCTACATTAATCCAAAAATGCACTCACCTCCTCCCAACAGGAGACAACTCAAAGTCTTATCAAGTTACTGCATCTAACTCCCCTTCTGATCTCCAAATTATGTGCATTCCTCCCTGACTCAAATCCAGATGAGGCTTATCATGATACGGCACCTGAAGACAAACAAAAAATTCCTCTCCCTAATATAATGTCTGAAATACAGGAAAAACAAGACAACCACAATGTAATTCCATGTAATTCCCCTTTAGGAGAAGGGTCAAGGGGAAAAAATTTACAGTTGTCCCTGGCCATCGTAAACAACGTGTTCTTCTAGTCAGAGTTAATAAGGCCTTCCCTAGCAATGCAGTGACTGTAGGATTCTGAGCTATTTGACTGTTCCTGACTTCTGGGAGCCTTCTTCATTCTTTTCTCCTATGGCTACAATCAAGAAAAAGGCCAGAAGGCATTCCTTTCGTGGGGGTTGTACTAAGTTCCAGAGTTTTGGGTATGTCACTAATTCCTCCATTTTCAGGACCATTTTAGTGATATTATAGAAACACAAAACAAATTGGCTTAGATTAAAGAGGGAAATAATTGGTTCATTTAACTTGGAAGTAGAGGCACTCCTAGATTCCAAGTCTCAAGGTAGATTTTCAGAATTCTCTCTCCCTACCATCGTTGCCCTGCTCCACTCAGTGGCTGGGAAGAGGGCTGCCCTGAATTATATTCCCTCCTAACTTCTCTTCAGTAGGCTTCTGCCCTCCACTACTCTACTGAAACTAATCTTGTTAAGGTTACTACCTGTTATTCTCTTTTTAGCAAATGCAATGAGCATATTTCTGGTCATCTTATTCAATGTCTCAATAAAATATTTCGTGTTTGAGCACTCCATGCCTCCTAAAACACTCTCTTCTTTCTGCTTCCAGGACACATTTCTCTGGATTTCTTCCCGATTCTCAGTTTCCTTGGCTAGATCTTCCTTTTCTTCCAATCCTCTAAGTATCGAAATCTGAGAGTTTAGTCCTGGGTCCAATTTTCCCCATTATCTACACTCATGCTCCAGCTGATTTTATTAGGTGCTATGGTTTAAACACTAGTCACATGTTTATGACTCCCAATTTTTTTACATACAACTACTTAGCTTCAGGTGTGTGTGTGTGTGTGTACTTAATATTGAATGTAACTAGGCATCTAAAAATTAATGTATTTAAAATGAACTCCTTAGATTATATATCTTACCCAGACTTCCCTCTCTCAATAAATGGAACCATTCACCCATATGTTTAAGCCATAAATATATTTAAAACTTCTCTTTCCCTTAGCATTCACCCAATCCATCACAGAGTACAATTATTAAAACCTCTCCATTGAGTAGTGAGATTTCATGTTTGTCTCTTCTTATTGTGTGTTCTCTTAGATCTTATCTTCCACAACCCACACACATATGCACAGTAGTTAACACTGCGGAATCAGTTTCCAGTGTCATTCAGTAACCTCCCATAACCAAACTGAGTTGGCAAACTTCATAGAGCTCATGCTACAGAGAGGAGTGACTTCATTTAAAAACAAAGGCTTCACTTTTGCTAAATGCTTAATAAACAGACTTAGACTAGTACTACAAACTATGAAATTCCTCCTCAATAAATAACAGAGGCAAGTATTTTGAAAATTATCTATCCTACCTGTGGAATGGGCAGAAACCCCTGTGTCTGAAAATACATTTAATTCACAGAACTGATTTGGTCTCATTTTAATTTTACAGCTAAAAACAAACAACAAATTCCTGATCCTACCTCAATCCTAGACAAAACAGAATTTTATGTTTGTTAATATATCTGCCTTTAACAAGTTATTTTTCTGGGTTCACACACATCTTAAAATAGACCTCCAAAGGCCTATAATTTAGAAGCATAGTTACCCTTATATTAGTTTGCCGGGGCTGCTGGAAAATAGTCCCACAAACTAAAATAGTCCCTTAAACAACATAAATTTATTGTCTCATAGTTCGGGAGACTACAACTCCAAGATCAAGGTGTCAGTAGGGTTGGTTCCTTCTGAGGGCTATGAAAAGTGAATCTCTTCTGAATCTCTCCTCTAGCTTCTGGTGATTTTCTGAGAATCTTTGGCATTCTTTAGCTTGTAGAAGCATCACCATGGGCTCTGCCTTCATTTTCACATAATATTTTACCTGTATTTCTAAGCCCAAATTTCCACTTTTTATAAGGGCACCAACCATGTTTGATCAGGAGCCCATCTTACTCTACTATGTCCTCATCTAGACTAATTGCATATGGAACAATGCTATTTCCAAAAAAAAAAAAAAGTCATGTTCTGAGGTAGTGGGAGTTAGAACATCAACCTTAGAATTTGGAGGGAACACAATTCAAGCCATAACACCACCACCACCAAATTCGGGGGCTCCGAGCAATGAAGAAACATTTAAAGTCTGAGTGAAAACAGAAATACTTATCAAAAGATCAATCAATGCAGGTATACCCACAGAGATTGCAGGTACAATTCCAGACCACTGCAATGAAGTGAATGCCTCAATAAAGTGAGTCAGACAAAGTTTTGGTTCCACAGTGTATATAAAAGTTATAATTATACTATATTGTAGTCTACTGAGTGAAATAGCATTATGCTGAAAAAAATTCAATGTATATATCTTAATTAAAAAATACTTTATTACTAAAAAATGCTGTCATCTGCGCTGCCAGTGAGTTGTAATCTTTTTGCTGTTAGAGGGTCTTGTGATGTTGCCTCATTGTTGATGGCTGCTGGCTTATCAGGGTAGTGGTTGCTGAAGGTAGGGGTGGCTGTGGAAATTTCTTAAAATAAGACAACAATGAAGTTTGCCACTTTAATTGACTCTTCCTTTCATGAATGATTTCTGTAGCATGCGATGCTCTTTGATAGCATCTTACTCACAGTAGAACTTATTTCAAAATCGGAGTCAACCCTTAGATACCCTACTGCTGCTTTATCAACTAAGTTTACACAATACTCTAAATCCTTTGTTGTCGTTTCAACATCTTCACAGCATCTTCATTCATCTCAAGAAACCACTTTCTTTGCTCATCCATAAGAAGCAGCTCCTCGTCCATTACAGCTTTATCATGAGATTGCAGCAATTCAGTCACACCTTCAGGCTCCACTTCTAATTCTACATCTCCTGCTATTTCCACCACATCTACAGTTAACTTCCTCCACTGAAGTCTTGAACCCCTCAAAGTTATGCATGAGGGTTGGGATCAACGTCTTCCAAACCCCTGTTAACGTTGATACTTTGAACTCTCCATATGAATCACAAGTGTTAATGGCATCTAGAATGGGTAACTCCTTTGCAGGTTTTGAATTTATGTTGCCCAGATCCATCAGAAGAATCACTATCTATGGCAACTATAGCCTCACAGAATGTATTTCTTAACTAATAAAACTTGAGAGTTGAAATTACTCCTGATCCATGGGCTGCAGAATGGATGTTATGCTGGCAGGCATGAAAACAGCAGTAATCTCATTACACATCCCC
>NW_011888820.1:10328913-10333965 GCF_000151845.1 Pteropus vampyrus | reverse complement strand
TTTTTTTAAAAAAAATGCAGAATCTGCCAGTGTAATAAAGCAAAGCACAATAAAAGAAAGTATGCATGTAATTGAAATATAACAGTAGGGATCCATGCATAGAGAGTCCTAAGATTCTTTTAGTTTCCAAAAAAGTTCTCTGGGCCTTATGAATAGATGAATACCAGAGAGAAGTGAGACACGGGAAAAGGTGAGACAATTAATCATTGACTTTGATGTAAAGGCCAAGTGCTTGGGTGTAAAAATCAAAAAGTAATAATATCAGATTCTGAGAAATTGAATGCAACAATTGCAAGGGCCTGGGACCTATTTGTATGATACAGCCAGTCTCTTTAATTCAGGCACATTCTCAGAACACTTTCATGGAATAGGACACAGACTTCCCCTGGTAGGACTCACAGAGTTGACTCACAGAGTTGACTCTCTACTCTCCGACTTGGGGAAAATGCATTCTGCTATCCTTGAGTTTCTCTCAGGGGTCTCCCTTTCTCCTCTTATCTCCTTAATATCTGGCTTAATAGAGGACAACTGGATTCTCATACCTGCTCTGTGTTCAATCTTTCATGTAGCAACTGGAAAACTTCTCTGTCACCTTGTTAAAGAATGATAGTGGAAAGGGCCAATAACCTGTTAATATTATTATGCAAATAGCTTCTACTTTGAATATCCCCTGAGGCTTTTAGGAACTGCCTGTCACTATACATCCACTCAATAATGGTGAGAGACATACATTTATACAACTCCAAATGTAAACATTAAACTATTCCCAAGGCTAATAAATGAGGTCTTCATACACAAAGCACACGGTCTTCTAAAATTTTTCTCTAAATCCCAGAAACAGAAAAATGGGAAAAAGAAACACTTATTTCTAAGAAATGGATAAAAAACCTGATGCAATATCAAAGGACTGCAACATTCGGAAGACCTAAATAAGGAAATCCAAGTTACAAAGTTTTGAGGAGAATCTAGTGCATACGTGGGGTAAATTGAGCCTGCATAGAGCTTTCCACAGGAAATAAACCATCTTTAACATCTAATGACTCATATATAAGCTAGTTAGAGTGCCCACAAATCCAGTCACCTGAAACTTGGGGTCAGTCTTGAACACTACTTTTCCATTTACTTAATCACCAAATCCAGCTCGTAAATATTTCTCATCTCTGTTTTCTGTTCACCACTGATAGGCACTTATTATTTCTAAACTAGATTTTTGCAGAGTCTACATATTGATATGCCTGGCTATGATCTCCTTACAAATCTGTTCTCAGTACCCTCAGTTTTCTCACTTAGTACAAATCTAAATATGCCCCTTTTGAGTCCTTTAATGGCTCCTCATTATGTCATCTCCCATTGGTATAATGGAAAGAGTGAGAGCTTTGACATCAGAGGGATAAGTGGATAAATCCTAACTTGATCTGAGACCTTAGGGAAGTCACTGTCTGAACTTCCTCCATGGGAGATATAGACAATTACAGTTGGTTAGAATGAGGAAGGGAGAGAAGAGTTATTAGAGCACCTAAGAAGGATATCTAATCCAAACTTGAAGGAGAAAGAAAAGCATTTTGGAGGGAGTGGCATGTAATTGGAGGAGAAATTTGTTGAGATTTGTTGGATAATGGGAACTTATGCAGGGAGTGATGTAAGATAAAACGTGTAGAGGGTCAGATCACAAATGATTGCAAGATCTGTTAAGGAATATAGATTTGACCCTGACAGTAAAAACAGAGAGAATTTAGGATTTGAGCCAAAGAGGAATATGAAGTGTGTGTTGTAGAATCCTCACTCTGGTTGCAGTGTTGAGGAGCCATTAAACAAGGACCATAATGAGAGTAAAGTCAGGAGAGACTTTTGTAGTCAGTGGTCTCAACAAGAGTAGTAATGGTGAAAATAAAGAAAAGAAGATGGATTCAAGAACCATTTGAGAGGCATCATCATTCATAGTACTTAGCAATTGATTGGAAGTGTGGGGTGAAGAAGAGGAAAGAATTAAAGCAGCACAGGTTTCTGTTATGAGCCACAGGGTAGCTGGCAGCACTGTCCTTGGCCAGTGGATGTGGGAGAAGGAACAAGTTTGAGACAGGAAGATAATGTACGGGTAGAACTTGACTGTGAGGACCTCGGTGGAGTTTTTCACTAAGCAGTCTGGGATCAGGAAGATCAGACTAATGATAAAGACTTGGTTCTTCTCAGTAGCTTATGTGCCCTAAAGGCAGGAAGGTCACCAAGGGAGAACGTATAAAAAGAACAGACAAGATGACTGCAATCACACAAAACAGCTTTCATCGTTTGCACAATAGGGGCTCAGTTTTCCAGGGCCTTTAGGAGAAATAAATGTACTTACAACATGAGAAGTACCTAGCAAAATGCCTAGCTCACAGTACAGGGTCAATAAATATTTATTGAATGAATAAATGAATAATGGAACAAAAGCCTATATGTAATTTACTAATTTCCTTGTAGAGATTAAACAAAGTGAAAGTTTGCCACCTCTGAGAAAATCTTATGAAGAAAATACAGGTTATACCCATAGAAAAAGACACTTGCCCTTATCAGCAGAGCCATGATTCATAAGGGACAAGGCCTTTTGCTTTTTCTTAGACAAGAAAGTCACATTTATTAGCACCCGGTCAGCTATTTAAAACTGACCTCTGTTTGATCTTGACATTTACAAGCAAAAGGAAGTCTTTAGTTATGTAACAGGTCAGCCGTCCACGCATTCCCCCTCCCCCAACAACAATAACAACAGAAGCCCATTTGTCATTGTGCCTGACTCTATTCAAAACAACACATCTCTTCACCAGCTTGTATTTTTTTCCTTACATTCTCTGAGGCTCCCAACGGATGCCCAACAATCTGGTAAGGGGGTGAAGATTAACATCTGCTTAGATAGGAGGGTGTGTGTGTGTGTGTGTGTGTGAGTGTGTGTGCACTCACACATGTTTTAAAAGGGAACTCTTCTGCTGTAAAATCAACCAGAACTAAACAGTTTAACAAAACTCTCAATAACTAGACTTCATGGCGATAAGGGAACCCGTTCCAGGTCAAACAAACTGCTCGTGATTATACAGCATTAAAGTAGACTTCCAAATGGATTGGAAAACAAAAACTCATTCACAAAAACTCATGATTTCAGATTGGCATATCAAGCACAATTTCTGAGCATTTGCAGAAATGAATACTCCTACCAAGGGCACATTACTTATTTCAAATAAACTTGACATCAAGGGATCCACTGTTGCATTTGAACAATGAAGAAGAACCAGAACATTTTGGGTGGGTAATCTCAAATCAAATACATTATATCACTTTTAGCCACTCATACACATATTTAGAAATCTAAAAATTTTCTGGAGATCTATATTCTTTCTACTCCTAAACTTAAAGGAAATAGTGATTGAACACCAAGAGGCAAATAATGAGAGTTTATTTTAGAGCCTAGGTATAAAATGTTGAATAAATTTTGGTTATTAGAGTCGAACATACTAATCTTTTGTCTTCGTGTTTGTTTTCTTACTATACTAAGTGTTAAAGATAAAAGATCAGTTAGAAGATTCATTCAGTCCTCAGCTATTGCATAAGAGAGGTTCACTGTGGTTCTCTCGTTAAGAAAGGGTATTGGTAAAGGACCCAGAAGACTGAATCTGAGTTCCAGCTCAAAAATTTACCTTGGGTTTCCGACCAGCAGTATCTACTGAAACTCACAGTTATAGAGCAATGGAATAGAATTGACAGTCTATAGAGTTATACATCTATAAATAAATGATTTTTGATGAGGTTGTTAAGACCATTCGATGGGGTAAAAAATCGTCTCCAACAAATGGTGCTGGGAAAACTGGATATCTGTGTGCAAAGGAACATTAAATTTACCTGGACAGAGTGCTATGTGCAATATGGTAAAGGGCTTGAATGAGCAAGGCAGGGGTTGCGGTTTGCCAGCCTAAGATCCATTTTTTCCTTCTTAGTAAAAGAATCCCCATACTCTTGGGGTGGCAATGTGCCCAGCTAAGTGTCCACAGTTCTAGTCCCCATGCAAATAGCAGTGGTCAGTGATATATAAGAACTCGTTAAGTGAGTTTTTGAGAAAATCACTTAAACAGGGCTGCTTAGCTTGCAGTTGTCCATTTCTATTTTGCCCTTCCTTTTCCTTCTCCATGCTGCCTGACATGTGACTAGAATAGCTGCAGCTGCAGGTATATCTCGGACCTTGAGGATAGAAGCCATGTTTGTGAACACATGAAGAGACAAAGCTCAGGCTACTGAGGACTGTGTGGCTACCACACCCATCCTGAGCTGCCTGTGTCCAGACTTACTTTGTATGAGTGAAAAATAAGCATCTACTTGTTTAGGACATTCTTATTTGGTTTGTTTGTTTTATGTATCCAAGACTAATCTCAACTGATTCAATCAGTTCCTGGGCAGCTGGGAGCACAGGGTAAGGGTGAAGAGGAACCTTGACCTATAGACTTGGGTTAGGGCTGTAACTTAACTTCAGCTTAGAGTAGGAACTTGTTAAAAATGCAAATATTTGGCCCTATATCAGAAACTCTCGGTATAGGGCCCAGTCCAGCAAGTCCTTCAAGTTTTGGTTTGGAAACCAAGGTAAGTGCTTCCTGTTCCATGCTGCTTGAGTAGGAAATTTCTTTTAAATGGCTTTGGCCTATGACTATATGTTCTTAAGATTAGGTTTTTTGAATTTTAAAACTACTTAGGTTCTAACTTCAGCTTCACTTTTTATTAAACCGTATGTCCTTGGGCAAATGACTTAATATTTGTGAGCCTCATTTTCCTCATGGAGATTATAATAATAGTGCCCTTCATAGGGTTCTTGTGTAGATCAAATGATAAATCTAAGCACAGTACCTGGAACACTGTAGGCACTTAATAAATGATAGTTCCTCCACTCACTGTCTACCACTTAACAATGCATTGCAGGCATCTGGATCAGGCATACATTCCTGTAGAATCTGAGCTAGACACACCCTCACTTCACCCACCTTTTACACTTTGTCTTCATTATTGCTTCTGTTACTCTTTAAGGTGGAAGAGAACCTT
>NW_011888820.1:10306450-10328683 GCF_000151845.1 Pteropus vampyrus | reverse complement strand
GGCGCTGCCCATTTAGCTCCCGGTCTGGGCAGAAACAGACAAAAGACCCAAGAGATGACACAGAAAGAAAGAACAAAGTTAAAGTACGAAAGTCCCTTTACCAAGTGAACTGCTGACAAAGAATAGAAGAGAAAACTGGGTGGTCAAAAAGCCAAGCTTGGACAAGGAAGCCGGCGTGTGGAGGGCGGCCTTTCCTGGATGAAGTCCTATGAGATTGGGAGTGCCGGGTAACTGCTGTGTTACCTTTGGGTGTCTTTCAAACACTTTGAGAGACAACTGGAAAAAAAGAAGCTACTTACACACAAACCCATAAAAACATGAAAAGAGAATCACACAGTTCTGTTATGACTGCTAGCATGAGTGGAAATCAATTAACATTTATTGAGAACCTACTGAAGAGCTGAATACACATCTCGTTTAATCTTCATGACAGTCCTAAGAAACCAGTATGTTTACCTCCTTCTAGATAAGACAGCTGGGACTCAGGGAAATTAAGTGAATTGCCCAAGGTCATAAAGCTGGTGGAGCAGGAGCAAAGCTGGAACTATGATACGTCTGCCGCTGGGAGCTGGGGACCAGAAGCTGCTGTTGAATGAGAGACACTGGGCCAAAGATTTTTGCCAGAGGAAGTGTCTCAGGAACTGGTCTGCCATGTCCTCTGCACCGGGGTGTCTCTGAATCTGTGTTTCATTGTGAAACTGTGGGTTTTTCCTGACACTTCCTTAGCACAAAAAGCTGTGGAATCACAGCACAAAAGCTGTGAGATCTATTTTCTTGTATATGGTCAAAAATGCAGCTCACCAGAGCCTCTTTCTCCATCCCTCCAATATATACTGGTAATAGAAGCCAGAACACATGCAAAACTACTTTTATGAGTTTCTCCAGAAACCTTTTTACTCTTCTTTTTCCCCTTGCTTCCTTAACACTTTTCCTTCTTTCCTCTTCCCACTTCTAGTCCTTTATCAACGACACAATTTCCAGGCATTTCTTCCCACAGATCTTAAACTGTGGAAGATATAATCAAGTCTTTTCTTTAGCAAAACTAGATAATGTTTTGAGTTATTTACCATTTTAACCCAGGACAAGAGTTGGATTCTTACGATCCTTTCTCACTCTGGCCAACTGAATTGCTGCAAAGTTACTTCTCACAGCTGTGAATAGCCTAGATTATAAATCTTAATTACAAATTACCCTAATCTCATATTTCTTTTATTTTGACAATGGTGATATGACTGCAGAGAAATACAGAACAATTGTTAGCTAGCGGGAAGCCAACATAAATTCTGTTTACTGTGTGACCTCACAGAAGTGGCCACAATCTCCTTATTTCTTCACTATTTCTACATTACTTTTCCTTTCTCCACCCCCCCAGCACCCCCATAGTGAACCAACAGAGACTTTGCTGAAAGGAACCTTAGAAAGGTTTAGTTTAAGTAAACTGAGAGAGGCCCAGGACCAACAGATTCTTACTGTAGATGAAACCTTGGGCATCTATACTTTCCATTCTGAGTTAATTCTATGTTCTTAAAGCCAGGAGGTAGGAATTTGGCTAACAGTGAGATTTACTCTTCTCTCAAGGTAGACTCCACTGGTGAACAATACCATGAGCTTCTACACCTTAATTCCAGCACAAATCTTTGTCCTTGCCATTTCCTCTCCTTTGCCCTCCCCACCCATTTCTAGCCCCCATGACCGGCCAGTCCATCTGGCCAGTGCTTAGCCACAGGGCTGACGAATGGATTTGTGTTACCAGTGAAAGCCAGCTAGCATTCCCACCATCCTATGACAAATACTAGATTAGTGATATTTAAAAGAAGGTTTAAGATGTAAACATGTATACAGACAAAAATATTCCTACACACACACACACACACACACACACACACACACACACACACCATTGTCTTGAATACTAAAGACGATTTCTCTTTTCGCAACCACTTAGTGGCATAACCTGATAAGGAAGACAGTGGCACCCAGTGGACAAATGTTTGATTGTTTGAGACAGGTGTCCCTTCTGAAATGTTCTCATATCTTAGCCTTAAGAAAGGTCAGTTGCTCCCCTTATCTTTCGCTCTCCTCTGTCATCCCATTAAGACATCTACGGAATTTAAAAATAGGAGAGAGTGGAATATTCTTACAGTTTTCATATTTTCAATAATAAGACTAAACTAAACCATTGGAGAAAGCAAAAATTTCAGTATTAAATCCTCTGAGAACAATGTTTATATTTGATTAACCTGTTTCAACAGTAGCAGTGGAGACAGCTAAATCTAATAAAATACTCAATTTAATTAAAATTGCAATGTTGAAAATGCCTGTCATGTGCTTTTTTTTTTTTTTTTTTATACATCATGCCCTCTTTTTCCTCAAACTACTGCCAACTTCCAATTAAATTCACTTGGTTATACAAATTTGGCAACTCCAAGGACAATATTTCAGGAAAATAACACACACGAATCCCGCAACTTAATGCTATTGTGTAGTTTATCTGGGAGCCATACAAATACCTATCTTTACTCTTCAGCTCTTTGATTGATTATTTTGGTTGTGAGCTACTTGGGTAGTGAAGTCACAGTTATATATCTTTCTTCTCAAAACATTTTATTCATGGTAAGTACAAAAAAGTTGAGGGAAAAAATTCCAGTTTCCATTTCGTATATTTAATCTGCTAAATGCTGAAAAAAAATAGATCTAATTATTTGATGTTACATAAAAGGATCATCGAGTTAAGAATCTTAAATATTAGGGGCCCTTTTTATTGGATAAAACTATTTTATAAAGAACAAAATGAATGAGTACTTTTATGGGTGAATTGAATTTTACTGATCGAAATGAGAAATCATGAAAAGACATTCAATTATGAAATAAACATATATCTTAGTGCAAAATAATGCCAGTGGGCTGTCCTTGTTTAGTTAGCCACTTCAAAATTTCTTCCAGGTTTAGAGGTTCTGAAATCTTTTTTTTTTTCCCTTTGAAATGATACCTCATGTTCATCATTATATTTTTAGTAATATATAATTTTGCCACGTTTGAGGCTTGTTTGTATTTGCTTTAAAGAAAAGACCAGTTGGCAAGTCAGGGTTACGGCATGTGATTGAGATGGAAACTTTCCCAAATGGCTCTGGGCTGATGGCAACACCTTTTCATTAAATGATGTAAGTCCCCAGTGACACTTGCATCAGTCACATTTAGTCAATAAACAATAAACACATCCCAAAGTAAGCAGGCACTTTTTGGTAATTTGAAAAAGAAATAGAGGCCATTTTTGTGTGTGTCATTACATTACATGTTAATTGTACTTCTTTTTCTCATAATACAAGCAGCTTGCTCCCCTAGTTTTTGCAAAAATTCTTATAAAATTCTGATACAATCAAACTTTGCTATCCAGACATTTGTTACGTTTTTTAAAAAAGTTCCTAAAATATATTATCAAAATGTATCAATGTATGATAAATCAATAAGCATTTATAACATTTCGGGGTCTCTGCAGTCCATTTTCCTTCACTGACTGTCACCAAAAGCGAGCACTGGTGCCCTGTAGGAGGACCCTCTTGGGCCAAGTCCCACTGCCCAGGGGAAAAGGACAAACAGTAACAGTGGGATTTGCCCTGCACACTATGCTGTTTACAAAGTGTAATCATACTGGGAGATGATTCAGCCTCTGGACTGAGCTTTACTGATACCCACACGCAGTGTCTCTGAGATCAGAGACCTGACAATTGAGGCAGGTCACTTATAAAGCATTTGGGCTGCCCACTGCAGCCCAGGCTCCACCTAGGAAGCACTTGCTTTGTTTCTATGAGTTTCGAACACCAAGAAGAAAATCAATATTTAGAAAACTCTCTTGTCTCAAATAATTTGAGAAAATTACTTCTGTGTGGTTCCTATGGGTTTTATCCTACCTTTGGGCTTATCTTTTTATAATGCAAATATGCTTCACTCATTCAGGAAAACCACTTGCTTAAAGATGGCTTGCCTAACTCATGGGCTGTGGTGGATGAAAATCAAAATATAAATGTAAAAGTAGTCTTAAAGGCTGAAAAGTTCCATATAGATTAAAGTAATTTTTGTTAATCTAAAAAATGAATGAAATACTGTGTGTGTGCATGCATGTGTGTGAATAATCACAGAGGTTAAGGTACATATTTAGACTTACACTTGCTCTACTGAGAAATCTATCTTTTCAATATCAACAACAGGTATTACCTGCTCAGATAAGGTTTTAGCCTTTTCTTCCGCTTCCTTCAGGCAAGTCTCCAGAGCCTCGAGATGTGTCAAAGTAAATGACATTTGTCCAGTTTCCAGGGAATCTTTCTTTAAAATAATAATCAAGTATTACTTTTTGACATGGATAGGTTCCTGGGCACATCTTAAACAACTTTATGGACTAATGATAGGCATAATAAACTCACACAAATCATCTCTTTCTTCATCAACACATAATAAAACAGTGAAATTTTACAAAAACAATAGTCTTATTTAACATTTAAGGTCTAAAGGAAGAGTAAAAATGCATAGTAAATGACAACAATGAATAGTTTTAAAACGTTAGGATAAAATTACTCAGTTTGGAACTAGGTTAATCTGAGACTTTTAGTCTTTATACAAGGGAAAACTTTCCTTCAAGAGGTTAAGACCAAAATTTCACATTCCTAATAAGATGTCACCTAGAATGTCTACATTTTTTTACATTCACCTATCTTGAGGAACAGAGTCATCTGAATTCAGAGAAGCTCTTGTTTCCTCTGATCAGCACCTTCTTATCACAAATTCCATTAAAGCACAAATACCACATGGTTTAGAATCAAATCATCCTTCCCTAGAATGTGGTTAATATGACTCAAATTAGCAGATGTGTAGACTTTGCCTCTCAAAATTGTTTTAAAGTTGCTCTTTCTCATCTACAACTGCCTGAGGATTATGCAGAATGTGGCATGTCAATATGAGTCATGGGCCTTCTGAGACTAGAGCGCTTCCTGACTATTCTTTAGCTATCAAGACAATTAATTAAAATTACACAGCAATATGAGAAGTTAAAAAGGAAAACCTGCTGCTTTGTTTTTTCCCTTTGGTTTAGGAGCCCACTGATTTTACACATGTGTGCATTTCCTCATGATACAATAGAGCCATCTGGTGGTAAATGGAACCAGCCATAAAAATAAAGCATTCATTCATTTCCTTTAATTGTTCATACAGTACTCTTACATTTAGGGCTCTGTGTCAGGGGTCTGATATAAATGAAACTTCATGGGATGAGAAGAGAAAGAATTTTTCTATGTCTCAAAAACAGCCTGGCTCCCGGGTAACATGCAGCTGTGTTATCTCACCCAAAAGTTGGCTTTTGGAGTATAACATCTTGGTCTAGAATGTTGATACTTGGGATGAACCAATGATGATTCCAATAATTTTAAGAGTCACTCTACAACAACAGCAACAAAAACAACAACAACAACAACAACAACAAAAACAAACCTCAAGACAAATTTTTTGTGTATTTACACTTGCAGATAATTCATGCTGCGAAACATTTTATGCAGAAAAGGGGAAATTGTCAAGAGGCAAAACTATTCCCAAAAGATTGGGAATCCCTAATTTAAACTACTATTTCCAGGGAGCATCTTCTTGTCTAATGCTGGATTTCAAGTGAAGTTTTTAAAATTCTTGTGACTAGACCAAGTAAAATCACCTAATCTGTTTCTCTGGGTCTTTTTTCTCCAAACACCCCACATTTCTCCAGCCAAGGATAACCATTTCCAGTAAGACAAAAACATTGTAAGTAAAGCCAAATGAAACAGGCTTGACTGAAGACTGGTATTAAATAACATAGGACTTTTCATGCAGGTAGATTTAAGAAATTGTCATATGTTATTGAACAGAGACAGTCCTGAGCAAACTGAAGAATGCAGTCTGAGTTCTTTAGCCCAGATGCAAGCTATCATTCCCCCATCTTTGACTTGCCTTTGTGTTCTCCTCACTCCCTTAAAAGAGTCGTAAATGTGTCTTCGCTGAGGTAAAAATGTCTTATACAAAAGCAAGTACTTTTTAATAGGAGGCAACTAGCGTTAACCAAACAAAGGAATAAAAAGTAAACCAATAATAATTTCAGAAATAAGTAAATACATGGGGTTAGGAGTTTTGGAGGTGGGTGTGTGGTTTCAAGGATCCTAAAAAAGTTAGTTGTTGTCAGTCATTGTCCCAGTTTTGCAGGATGAGATGGCAGAAGAGCAGAAAGGTGGGATTTACACAGTCAAGTTCATTCTGCTTCAGGCATGTGCGGACATACATAAAGCAATTTATTATAAACATGAAACTGTCTTGGTGGTTAAAGTAAGTGATGAATGAATTATACTAATAAAAAGCCCTTTATACTCTTTCTTTCTTAATTTATTTTTTTCTTGATTTCTGTAACCCATCTCAGTATCTTTTCATTGTCCCTTTCCTTACTTTTAAGTCAGAATATCTGTCTTACGATGACCTTGCTCTTCTTCCTTAACCATGCAAACCCTTTCCACCCTTCATGACTGGTTCAAGGACTCTGATTAATCCAAATCCTTCGTGCCCCCTCTGAATCCACACACAACACTTAGGCCCCTGCATGCTCTGAACATTTAGTGGGAGCTCAATACATAGTTGTCAATTGAAGACTCATCAGTTGTTAATTGAATAGTTGTTAATTGAAGGCTCATCAGTCAAAGAAGGTGATTGCACCAGAAGGAGCAGTCCTTCATGCGGAGAGGCTGTAACAGTGACTTCTTTGAGCAATATTTGTCATGCATCCAGCCTGGGACACCGACAGGGATCAGATCCTTAGAGAAATTCTGCTTGCCAAAGCCAGATGCAAGATAACGCAGCAGAGAGCAAGAAGATGGCCATGAAGTTGGGTGATGATGACAGGAGGGGTTGTTGTGAGGATTAAATGAGGTAAGGCAGTTAACTTCTTAAGCAGATGAAATCCTCAATTAATATTATTAATAATTCCATTATCTTAACTCCTTTAAAGAGAATCATTTGATATTAAAACTTTCTAGTTTATTTTTAGACCCTAGTAAAAGAAAGTTCCTGTAGAGACACTTGTAACAACAAATGATCAAACGACAGCAGTGGGAAATTCAGTCAAGTATGAGATTAGAACAAAGTTACTATGTTAAATGTATGCATGTGCATTTATTTAACGGCCATATTGCTAAATAAGGGCATTGTTATAGAAAATTCCACCTTTTCAGAAGAGCATTTGGACATGGGTCAGTTTAAGATGATTAATTGTTTCTAGCAATCTAAAGCTTCCAATGTCCAGGGTTCTGGCAGCAGCCCCTGCTCAAAGGTGCGGTAACTTCCTGCCGCATAAAACATGCTTTCGATACATTTTGCAATGGTCAAGCTTCCTGCTTGGTGCTTCCTGTATTTACTACTACTGTCTATTCGTCTTTCCCCCTGCTTTGACAGGCCCCGAAGGCTCTACACTTGCTTCCCCTTCTACAACCTGCTTATATTTCTCGCATGGATTAAAGTCTTTCCCCAGGCTTCTAGCTCAGCCCCTTCCCCTGCGCAGATTTCTGGGAGCTCTCCTGTAATCTTTGGAGATCAGAATTCATTTAAGAGTGGAAATTTTGTCACTCTGACATCCCTTTGCACTTAGCTTTTGCAATAGTTTCTTAGGCAATAATTTAAAAATTCATTTTCCGGACTTCAATCCATTCTAGTGAAAATAGTATTCTTCTGTGCTTGGAGCTGCCTTAATAGTTACCTAATAAGATGTTTTTAATTCGGAATGTGAACAAACTACAACTATTGTCAAAGCCCAGTGGAAAGAAGGTTCTAGAAAGTGCCCATCGATATAACTGTGAAGGAGACGGCCATGCGAGAATGACAGATGAGCATTGATTAAGGAGAACTCTGGACTTAGCAGGCCATTTGACTTGGATAATGGGACTTGTGGCCTTCACTTCTCAGTCTCAGTTTTTCGTCTTTAAATTATGAATGTACTGGCCAGATCCCAGTGGAAAATGGATGGCCACTTTAATGGAGTGACTGAGGGGGGTTTAATGAAGGAACTGTGTACAGAGATGGGGGCACAATTAAGGGCATCAACAAAGGATAGTGAGCCAACCCCTAGAAGTGAAGGTACCATTTGCCTTAGCTTGAAGAAGTAGGGGAAGAAGTAATGAGAGAGTTATATTATTGCAGTATCAAGAAAGGAAGTTGCAGAGAGGGCCACCCCATGAGCTGGGCCTTTGGGTAGAGGAATATAGCTACTGCCAACCTGTGTCCAGACAGTAGTAGCGTATGGACCAGTTAAATGGCTTGACCTCGTCTTTCCTCACTTCAGTCTGTATTTCCCTTGGGCTCAACCCAAGAAGCCAGAAGGCAAGAGAGCCTGAATGACAAGTCCAGAGAGATCAGCTTCCCTGGAAAAGAAGGGAGTGGGAGAAAAGTAGAAAGTGAATCTGGAAGGGGAAACAAAGAAACCTCAGGCCAAAGGCATTTCATTATATTAGTGTGTTCCAAATGCCAGCCCATAGATGAATGTTGGTTTATAGTAACATTTTCACCAGTCAGCAAGGAAAGAACAAAGCTAAAAATTGTAAAAGAACTTGTAAATTTTTCATGAAGTCAAATTAATTCCATTTAGAGGACTGTCTTTTATTCTGAGACTGTGATTGGTCTATACATTTTGGTGTTCATGATGGCGATAGTATATGGAAATTATTGTGTTTTAGTGTTTTTTTCTTGATAAAAAACGGAAAATTGGCAGTCTTATCAGAACTAACCCGTTATTTTGGGGGCAAATATTCTTATGGGTTTATGAAATCTGAAAGTATAGAGACCCTCTATCTAAGTCACCTCTGTTAAATTATGAATTGAATGTCTTAGCAGGTGGCCTTTCCAGAACTATGATACCTGAATTCCTCTGGACCAATCTTTCATACTGTGAAAGATTTAAGTACTTTTCCATTTCTATAACATCACTGATAGAATAAAAGAAAAGGGTATTCAAAAGGACTTATATTTTAACTTATAAAAAGATTGTTGGCATGGAAATTAAAGAGAAATGACCATGTGACATTTGATAGCTTCATAAATAAGTTTAAATAGTGGCTTAACTTTAAATAAGAGGCCAACTCTCATTTTAATTCAATTTAAAGCATTTCAATTCATAAGAAAACATTTTAATTTTCTTAAAAAATAAAGGAGGGGGAAATGAAGAATTGCTATTTAATTGGTATAGAGTTTCAGTTTTGCAAAATGAAAAGCTCTGGAGATTAGTTGCACAAAAGTGTGAACTTTACTGTACTTTACAATTTAAAATGGTTAAAATGGTCAATTTTATGTTATATGTGTTTTACCACATTAAAAATAAAAGTAACATGAAACAAATATATAAAGCAGGTAAATTACGGAGTGAAGGAATCAGACAATGTTAAAATTAATTCAACTATTCTACCTACTTCACAGGGTTGTCGTGAGAACAAATTAAAAAAAAGATAGCACATAATAAAAACTGTAAAATAAAAAAACACAATAAGGTAATCTTACTGAAGGAAAGGATTTTGATTCCTTTAATAAAGGAAACAAATGCTATTTGTTTTAAATAAAATTTTGGTTTAGTGGAGCATATAATAGTGTAAATACTTTTCTCATTTGTAAAGATAGTGCTTGTAATAGTTGAGTTTTTCATGACAGGATTATTTATTTTCTCATACATCATACATAAGTTTATATTTTGAGTACTTTGGCATATTGACCAGCAATGTTTTCTTCCTCCCACTGTATCCCAGTATTTGAGAAAATGCACATGCCTGTAGGAAGAAGGACTTTCAGATCAGCTAATAAGTAAGGTGATAGAATTTTACTGCTCAAATTAACTGAGGATTTTCAAACGTAGCTTTGTGAATAAATTATTGCTAAACTGTGTATAATCAACAACAAATATTTTATGACTGATAGTGTTCAGAGTGGAGGTAATTTTTTCTGCTAGTAAAGTATAGGCTATAAATAAGTAAACTTAAATTTAACTCAATGATAAGAACTTCAATACTCTAATGATGTTGTTCCCAAAACCTAGCAAGGAAATACTTAATTGAACTTGATGTTTCATAAGAAAACTTTTCTATAAGAATCCACTCCCCTAACCCAGCTTGGCATTTACAGAGACTTCTTTCTTTACCAAGGTTTGAAGGAGAAATGTGTTATGCATTCTTTTGGATCAGATAAAAGTTTAGCAACAATTTCCATAGTACATTCCAATATGATAAGGTAAGCGGAAGACAGATGGGACAGCTCTCTTTTGCTGTAAATTTCCACTTCTTTTAAGGTCTTCCAGTCAAAATATTACTAAGAGGCATGGACACAATACCAGAAGGTGACATAACGTGCCTGACATTAGCTACTCAATGGGCCTCAGTTTTCTCGCTCATGAAATGAGACCATTACATCTCATTCATCTTGCTCTCTTTGGTGGCCATTTGTCATACTATGTTGACGGTCCAGTGTCTTTCACCTGTTTGGAGAATTTCCCAACTTATGAATCTCATCTACACAAAGTATAAGTCAGGAATTCCTTCTCAAGCATCCTTTGCATCTAAGTGTTAGGCATATGGCTTTACCAATCAAACATACCAGCTTGAGATTTCAATATAGATGAGAGAGATATGACACAGCTACCAAATAGAATGGAATCTGGTCAGGTTAAGAGGGTCATTCTCTCTTCAGAAGCTGCAGGGATAGAAGACTTAGAAGTAATATCTCATACTCAGGGGAGTAATAAGTGATACGGGGCCAAAGTCAAGTGGCAGCAGTAATTGATTCTTCACCAGAATCTGGCAGTGTAATTGTGGTTCATCTCCAAGCCTGAGAGGTCTTCTGAAACACCTAATATCCTTTAATGATTAATTTTCCCCTTAATACTAACTAGGCTGGGTTCTGTTGATTTTGAATGTAAATTTGACTGATTATTACTTATTGTTTGTGTGATTTTAAGCAAGTAATTTAATTATTCTGAGCCTCTATTTCATCACCTCTAAAAATGGAAGAAATAATAACTCAATAGGGGCTGCTGTCATGACTAAATGTGGAAGTGCAGAAAAATGCACATAATTGCTAATCCATAGAAGTAAATTTTAAAAAGCATTTTTTTTTTCAATCTCTTGCTTTTATGTTTCAATGGTATAGCTTCTGGGAGCTCACAGCCTTGGAAAGAGCCTAAGAGTTGGTCATAAAGACCCAAAACTTTTTTTAAAACTCTGATGGTCTTGGCATTATGCAACTACATGTAGCCCAGTTACTCCTCGATGGAAAAAGTGATTTTTATGCATAATATAATAGCAAAAATTCAAAAATGTAGTAGAATAAGGCATAGCCTTCTCTGCCTGCTAACGAGGGGTTTTATTTAGTCTGCTCTGTTTCTTCCTTTACTTGACCTTTTTGCTAAATGTGTTCTTTTGGGCTTCTAAAATGAAGAAGGAGAGATTGAAGAAGAGAGAGAAGAATATTAACTAGGGCTAAAGGAAAAAGTTTTCCAAAAAACTTTTGAGGAGAAAACTTGGGAAAAGCTGTCATGTGAAATAGAAGCTTATGGAAAAGGAAAGAAGAATTTTTAAAAAGTGTATCGCTGAAATTTTTCCACACATACTGTTTAATTAATGCAATTTAAGCCCCAACATGCCATCGGAGTTCATTGGACCCAAATGTAGTTTTGGGTTTCTGTTTTTGAGCCATTCTATTTATAAAAATCTATATTTCATGGCTTTTATTTTTTCCTAGAGGTCTCACAAAAAACTAAAGAATACTTATTTATTTTTAAAAAATAGAATAAAACTCATTCTACCTTGCAAATACAATACAGATCCACTGGAACCTTTTACAAATCTAAGATATATTATGGGGTCTTAGTAATCTTATTTTTCCTGTATTTGAAACATGTTATTTAATCATCCTCAGAATTATTTAGTATTATTATTCATCAATTATTTCCAACTAAGACTTTAAAGATTAAAAAGAACCCCCCAAAAATTGTGAAATTGCCTAGAAAGACAATGCCATAGCAAAATTAATAATTATCCTTCATTTCTTATTGTGTTGCCAAAAGTATTGCATCATCTTTCAAGGTATAAAAGAAGAGATACCATTTTTATAGGCTAGCTTTGACTTTCATTACACACAGCTGTGAATACTGAATTTTTCTTTTTCTATGCATAATGTCCAAAGAGAAGAAAATTGACAGAGGAGGACGTTTCAAAATTTTTAGACAAATCAGAAGTTGAATGTGAAGAGCAGCAAGCACTCTTGCCCAGCACTGCCCAGTGTGGCAGCCACTAAACCATAGGTTGCTCTTCAGTACTTGAAATGTGTTTAGTTTGAAGTGAGATGTGTTGTAAGTATAAAACACAAGATTTTTGAAGATGATACAATAAACAAGAATGTAAGCTATCTCGATACTTTTTTATATTGATTACATATTGAAATGACAATATTTTCGATAGGTTAAATAAACTTTATCAAAATTTACTTTCACTTGTTTATTTAAAAATGTTAATGTCACTAGAAAATTTAAAATTATGTAGACACTTACAGTATATTTCTATTGGACAGTGCTGTTCTAGATGCTAATGTTGATGGTGGAATTAATTATGTAAGTGAAATAGACTATGAATCTTCAGATCATGACTTCCTTGAGACTGAGATGCATGTCCTCAAACATGAACAGGATAGTCCCATACAGGAGAGACTACACGCTATTTGGTAACAAGAACTTGGACTATCCTGTTTGCTAAGAAGATGTGTGATAGTATTCTCCCACCTTTTAAAATCTTTATATGCCAAAATTTTTGCTTGATATAAAGAGATTTGCTATGTTTAAATTCTTATTAAAATTTCTAATGAGAGGGTTTTTATTTTACTATCTCATTCTTATGTAAATTATAACTTTAAATATAAAAGATTTAGATAGATTTATTTGATCTAGATGGTAAATGATGATGACTATTTTTCTAGTATACTAAGGGTTAAGCACTTGAGTAATTTGAAAGTTACCTTGTGGGTAGTAGACTGTTTTTTTAAGTCACAAATCAGTGCTGAAACCAAACCATTTGGATTTCGGAATTACATGTCAAGCAGTCACAAGGAAAGTTATGGAAGACTTTTTAATTTTCAGTAACTTGATTATTAAAACAATGTATAAGAACACATCTGAAGGCACTAGACCCAAATCTGGCTTTATTCAGAAGCAGAAAAATGAATAGGACTCAGAATATAGTCACCACAGACAGATATTTCTATTTTAAGGAAGAATCTAAGTAGTAATAGCCCCTAGGGAAAGCAAGCTGTTCTAGAATTTATAGTAGGCATTTGAAACAAGCAAAACAGGGCTTACTCCTTTCCAAAGAATGTTTCTGAACCACATTTAATTTAAAAATCTCTTTTAATTTAACTTTCCTTTGCATTAAGTGTATGTATGATTCAGGAACATTTTCTTCCTAACTGAAAAACACAACATGTCCAGCTACATAATGACAAACCCATGGGAATCATTCACATATTTATTGAGCACCTTTTATATGTAGGTCCCAGAGATTGCCACATGCTATGGGTAGAATATTTGTGTCCCCTGCCCCCTCAAATTCATATATTGAAGCCCTAACTTCCAATGTGATTGTATTAGGAGGCGGGGCCTCTGGGAGGTCATTAGGTTTAGATGAGGTCATCAGGGAAGAGTCCTCATGATGGGATTAGTGTCCTAATAAGGACACTTTCTGGTTCTTATAAACTAGAGAGCTTCTTCCCTGTCACCTTCCCTTTCTCCCTCACTCCCTCCCTTTCTCTCCCCTAATCTCTAATCCCCACAATGTAAGGATACAGTAACAAGTCAACCATCTGCACCAGGATCGAACCATGCTGGCACCCTAATCTCTGACTTCAGAACTGTGTGAAATAAATGTTTATTGCTTAAGCCACACAGTCTGTGATATTTTGTTAGGGCAGCCCAAGCTGCCTAAGACACAACACTTGGTGTATTACCCTCTAGAGCTGTGTATGCCTGTAAGATGAATAACATATATTACATTGATTCATACATACATGGTTATATATGGTTAAATTATGATTGTTTTTAATTAACAATGTCATAGGTATAATCTACATTTGAATGATGATCGATATCATTGTCCATAATTTTTAACTTTAAAAAATTACCATAATTTTTAACCGTCACAATAAATTTTATTACATGCATTTATGACTTTCCCTTCTATTGGAAAACCCTGTAATAAGCATATTTATGTATCTTTGTTAACTCGTTTTTTTTATTTTCTTAATATACATAAAAAAGCAGTTACTGGATTTTAAAGAGTATATACTTGATACATATTTAAGATTACAACCCCCCAAATTAACGATCCCACCAAAATGATGAAAATTGTAGTTTTCTTACACATTGGCCTACAATGACATTGTCAGTACTTTTTACAGCTGTCAAAGTTACAGGTAAATATGACATCTAAATTTCAATTTTTTTTATCTCTGCCTTTTATTGAGTTTGGACATTTTATTTGATAAATGCAAGTTTGGACATCTTATCGGATATTTATGTCTTCTTTTGTGATTTGTAAAATGTGTCCTTTGTTCATTTTCTATTTCAGGGCTAATCTTTTCCTCATTGATTTATATGAGACCTTAATATATTAAGGATATTATTTTGTAATAAATGTTACAAATATTTTCTATTACTTATTTTGAATATTTACAAAGTCTTAAATAGGTTGAAATAGTGTTAAATGGTAAGTTTTCTTATGAGGTATAGAATTTTCAAGTACTAAATTATTTTTTCATCTTTGTGCATTAATGCATAACTTTGAAGAGAGAGTCAACATTTTAAAGAAGCAAACTCTAACCCAAACTTGGAGAAATACTCGATTTCTCTGAACCTCATTAAGTACAGATAACACATCACATTGATTCAAATTATTAGATCTATTTTGAAATAACTCTTTGACTCTGATACCCAATCTAAGAGAAACAGCTCAGCTATTGACATAATACCTGGGGTTATTATTCCCAGCAGCAAATTTCAGTTTAACAAAACTATCAAAATAAATTAAACTGTTGTTATTCAATCTGCCTGATGAGACTAAGGGCAGCCAGAGGCTAAGCTTTTTACAGGAGAGCCTGCCTCCTTCTGATTCTCATTCTCAAGTCACCCCCACTTTCTTCCAACTTCTCTCCAAGTATTCATAGAGCGCCTCCCAAAGGGATAGTTACTCCTTTGGGAAAGGCTAGATTGAATAATTGTCCTAACCCTTTGGAAGATATTTTCTTTCAAGGAAATTTTGAAGCTTTGGAAAGTATTTTTCTTCATACCACAGCAATCAAAGTGGGCTTTCAAAGTCAGACCGATTGATGAGATTATCCCCAAAACACATTTCCCCCTCGCCCTGTCTTCCTCTGATCTAAACCTTCAAGTTTCAGAAGATGAGAATATTGTACGTGAACTTCAGTTTACCCAGAATATTAATTTAGAGTAACTCTTGAATTCAACTAAATGTATATATTTAACTTCTGTTCCGTTTTTACATCTCACGACTTCCTTCTATACACATGAATTTCTCAGCATTTTCACCCTCACGGGGAAAAAAAAAAAAAGTCAACATTACACAGCACAAATTAGCATGCTTTCCCCAAATAATGCTGTTGTTTGGAATTTTTTGCCATTTGAAGGAGCCAAATGGTGCAAAAATGTCATGGGCATTTAATGAAACAGATTTGCAGATACTCAGATGCTTCAGTTTATAGAGATCCTTTGCGCCATCAATGCCTCTTGGGGAAATTTTGAAAAATATCCTATCTGTAAACAATCTGTTTCAGTGTCACATGTTTTCTAAATTTTGCCTGTTGACATTTAAGAAATATAAAGGAACACATTTACATGTGAAAATAGGACCTTTTGTTTCTTGCACATGTACTCTATTATAGAAGTTAAAAACAAAATAGATCATTTTGCTTAATTGCTTGTGAAGGATCATTTTCAAAAGAACACTTCCTAGTTCTTTGACCAACCTCATTTTTGACTGCTAAGATCTTTTTTACAGCCTTTGTTCTCAAGTTAAATAGAACTTATTATTAAAATGGGAACTTCTGGAGCTAATGTCTTCCTTTATTTTGTGTCTATCTATAGCATTTTCTTTCTTTTAAGTTGAAATATTTTTTTATGTCTAGATTTGTATTGCCATAACTTTGTCCAACAAAATATCTCTGAAAATTCTCCTAAGCACATGATATTCTATTATTTCCTCAACCCTTAAAATTGTTTTTGGCATGTGACATTTTTTGAAATAGGAGCAGAACTCATGTGTAACTTCTGGGTGGAATACTAGTTCTACAGTTTGTCCCTCCTTTATTGTTGCCTCCCTGGATTGCAGAAGTGCATTCCCAGATGAAGCTTCCATCGGGATCGTCCCTGAGGAACTATGATGGATAGAGACTCTCTGCCATCCACCTTGGATGGGTATTGTGAAGAAAAAATAAATTATTCAAATAAATCCAATACTAAGATAAGCCATTAGCTAATTGAAAATAATAACCTTTAAAATTTTTAATGACAATCAAATTAAATTGAAATGAATTGAAGTTTTGATCTTTCTTGATAATTGACAAAGGAAAAAATGTATTTCTCATCAATTACAATGATACCATCACTATGCACTGCTTGACCTGAAATTTCTTTTGAAATTGTTTCTTTTTAGAATATAGGCTACATGATTCGAATTAGATAAACTCTTGAAGAAGTGTAGGGGCAGGAGAGCATGATATGGATCAGCTCCTCATTTACTGTAGGATCTCAACATAAAATTAGCTATATGAGAGCTTGAACAATGGTAGAAACTCCAACTAACATTTCATGTCCCAACATCTGGGTAGATAACATTACTCACTCAGACAGAGCAATGTTAGATACTATCTAGAGAACTAGTAGATGTCCCTCTAAGTAAAAATTCAATTTCCATACTATTTGTGTTCTTTGCAGGAAAAAATCAATTTTCAGATTGACTAAGTGAATATTACCATGCTTTATTAAATGTAATATTTTACTTCCTAAAATTTGAGAACAAATATTCATTAAATCTCTTACTTATACGAAGAAAGATTTCTTTGAAGGGCTATCGAAATTACAATGACAATTTCTACTTATATCTTTTGTCTTGTCTTCAATGACAATATAATGGCTGTTTTGCATTCTTTATAAATGTTCATTCACAAAACACTCATTAGGTTAGACCTATTCTGACTTTGTGATTCTATTAGGTTAGGGTCCATGGGAAACAGACTCAGAGATTTGGCTGCAGACTTCTTATTGGAGATGGCTCTTGGGAGGAAGCAGAAATGCAACAGCGGGCTCCGCCAATTCCAGGGGGAGCTCTGGAGCTGGGCTGGCCCTTTGAAATTGTTCTTGCTCAAAGGAAGTTTTTGCGGTTCTATTATCAAGCAGTCACTGGAATCATGTCGATCCTATAAAAAGGGATGGCTTTGGGACAGTGGCACTCCTTCAGCTGAAGGAAATTCCTGGAGAGGGATTTAGCTGTGAGTCATCATCAAGAAAAATTAACTCAAAATAAATAATGATCTAAATATAAAACCTAAAAGTATAAAACTTATAGAAGGAAATGTTTGTGACCTTGGACTATCATAAGTAAGAAAGCAAAATTATGATCCACAACAGTACAAATTGATAAATTAGTCTTCATCAAATTAATACCTTCTGCTCTTCTAAAAACACTGTTAAGAGAGTGAAAAGACTAACCACGGGCTGGAGAAAATACTTGCAAAACACACATGTGAAAATTTACTTGTATCATGAATACATAAAGAACTCTTAAAACCCAGTAATAAGAAACAAACACAGCTTAAAAATGGACAAAAGATTTCAATATGTATTACACTAAATAAGATATAAGGATGGCAAATAAGCACATGAAGATTTACTCAACACCATCAATTATTTGAGGAAATTCAAATTAAAATCACAATGAGATATTACTCTATGCCTATTAGAATGGCTTACATTTAAAAGGCTGACCTTACCAGGGCTGGAGAGAATGTGGATAAACTAAAACTTTCATATACTGTTGGTAATACCATAACTTCAGAATTTTGACAGTTTTTAAGAAAGTTAAGCATTTACCTACTATATGACTGAACCATTTCCTTAGGTATTCATCTATGTTTTAGTGTGTATTGATAATATATTTTTATTGCTAAACCAATTCCCTTAGGTATATACCCAAGGGAAAAGAAAGCATATATCCATACAAAAACTCATACATGAATATTTACAGTAGCTTTATTTGTAAGTCAAAAACTGGAGATAACTTAAATGTCAGTCAACAGAGGAAGGGATAAACCAAATGGTACATTCGATACAATAGGGGTACTATTTTAGCAATAAAAATAAATTATGAATACACGTTAAAACATGGATGAATCTCAAACTAATTTTGTTGAATGAAAGCCAGTAAAAGGGGTACATGTTTTATGACTGTTTATGTAAAGCTCAAGGAAATGCAATAATATATAGTGACACGAAGCAGACCAGTGCTTCCTTAGAAATGAAGTATAGGCAGGTGAGGAGAAGTGGGTGAGAGTGATTACAAAGGATCATGAGAAACTTCTGGGGGTGATGGATAGTTTCATTATTTTGACTGTTGTTATGGTTTCATATGTATATACATATGTCAAAACTCACCAACTTGTACACTTTAAATTTGTCAAGTATTCTCCAGTAAAAGAGAGAGTAGAAAGGAGGGAGAGAGAGAGAGAACCAAAACAAAAAGTTTTGAGATATTGCTCATCTATTAGAATGGTAGAAAATAAAAATAAATAAGTATTTTCTAGAATAGCAAAAATCTTTAAATATATATAGAAATGCAGTTCTCTATTGAGCTCATTTTAAGAATAGGAATGTCTCCTTTAAATCATTTGATATGTTTATCGAAAGCACAACTGATATATTAACTATGATTCATTAATGATTTTAATGTTTGCTCATCAAAGGGAGGAATCTTCTAAATGCCATTTTAGAATGTTAACGTTTAGAACTATCAGAAACATTATTAAATATATACTTTCTGTGAAAAATAATACTGTATTATACCAAGTACTAAAAGAACAGAATTTATACTATTTGATACAATTTGAGGCATTGCTTGCCACCCCCAGTTTATCGAATATTAAATCTTTTAGTTACTTTAAGGGCATTTTGTAACTGACTTCCTATACAGTGTGCTATGAATTTGACTTACAAATTAAAAATTTTTTAAAAGTGCTTTCATATCTTTGACACTTAAAATAATGACTCTTTAATGAAGTCATCACTAAATTACAACCTAAAAGCTAAATAGCTTAATGAGGTTTCATAATAAGCTTAGCTATGCACAATGAGTGAAGTACTTCGTATTCTAGCATTAATGACTTTATATTCACATTCTTACTTTTGGATGTAACAGTACACATAACCAATGGTATTGTATGTTCTACGTTGTTCGTTTCTGTGTGTCCCAGTTCTCAAGAGTGGTTCACGGGGAGAAATCCTGAGCTGGGTGTCCGGTTCAGGCCAGAACTCATTGCAATAGAATTTTTATTTCCTAAACAGTTTAAAATTAGATGACTTATACGCACTAGCTGTTCTCTGTCAGAGGATGTTAAAATGGAGCAAAAGCAACAGTTCAAATAATATTCTAATCATTCATCAGGCCCAAAGGAATAAGGTCCAGATAAACAGGGACAACCTGGTACCTGAGAAGTGGATATAGATAAACTAACTCTCAATGGATTATCCCACAATGTTCCTACTATGTAGTGAACACATATTCATTGATCATTCCACAGCTGGAATCTCCCTCAACCGTCCTGATTCTCAATTTCTTAATTTCTAATGTGTTAATAATAATTAGAAGAAAAGTATCAATATGATAGTGATGATTCTAAAACCCACCGCGATCTGTCGCTATCAGGATTCAGAGGGAAGGCTTTTGTCAATTACCTACTGCTATGCGCCAAGCTCAGTCCATTTGTTCTATTTCCAACGATACTAGTGAGTGCTGTTATAGTATCAGAAACTTTGTCCCAGGAACACAGAGGCGAATAAAAGCCAGTCCTCACTTGAAGAACGCACAGTTCACCAGGAGAGTCCAAAAGGTAAAACAGTCGTCAGAGACTGGCGTGGCAAAAGAAAATGAGAAACCACAGTCTCCAGAAAGCAGTGCCACAAAGGCGGAGTGTGTTTCATTCTGCTTGGATGGTCAAGACTTCTTCACAGAATTAAACAGATTTCATCCCTCGCCTCAACCTTCTCTACTAAAACTAACTATAACTGTTTAAAAAAGGCATCTGAGATCCACGTGTAATTTGGTTCCTCACGGCACAGAGCAGAATAGTTTCTGTGGAGTGACCGATCACTCCACAGAAGCTACTGAGTTCCAAGATTTAAAGGGGATTGTGTGGTGAGGAGGCAGAACTAATTGTGGATATCCTATGGGCTTGAGGTCTCTAATCCTAACCTCCTCTAGCTAAATGTATTCTTTTAGAAATGTGAAAATACAGTAACTAAAGCAGAACCAGCTACTTCAAGCCCCAGGGCTCCCAACAACAGTAAATGTAAATTGAGAGGAGAGAGAGTCTGAACTCCAGGAAGCTAATTGGGAGCCCTAGGCAGAAATCCTAAATGTGATAATTGGCACCTGGTCCTTTTCAGTGAGTGGGTTATCTCTAGGGTGCTGATTGATTAGGATTGTTAGAGGAAAAGGCCGTAAGCACAAATCTGTGAGCTGAAGTCTCCTATTTCCAGAACTCCAATTTAATAGCAATCCAACTAGTACTAAATTTTTTTTTAATTAAAAATAAAAAAAAAAATAACAGCAATCCAAGGGTTCTAACCAAACAGATAAAATGTTTTCATATAATACCAGTAAGGTATTCTTTCTTTGAGCAACAGAATCATAAATAGTTCCACTATATAAAATAAACACTCATTATAAGGTTCTCTTTTGCTAATCGAAAAATAAAAGCAACATTAGATTAAAGTAACACTAGAGTTAGAAAACAAATGTTTAAAGTCATATTCTACTAATCTAAGTTGACTTATATTTCTTCTACAAGAACCCTTCTGAAATTACTATGGATTTGAGAGATATGTCCAGTCTGTCTGGGGCCAGATTAAATAAACTATACTTAAAAAAGAGGTTAATATTTTATGAACAAAAATAATTGCGCAGAAGTGAGGTTCTGGATATGCACCTTCCTAGATCAGTTCTTTGCCAGTGATGCTGGGTGGGACAGAAGTGATAGAGCAGATATTCTGAATTGGAAAGAAACAGAATTCAAAAAGCCAGATCTCCTGGCCCACAGGGGAGCCTGTGTGACTGCTATCGATTTCCAACAACTAGACTCCTGTACACATGCAGGTACTTTACCAACAAATGTCACAGCCCAAATATCTTATTTGAGGTACAAGCATACCTCATTTTATTGTACTTTGCTTCTTGCACTTAGCAGATGCTGCATTTTTTTACAAATTGCAGGTTTGTGGCAAACCCTGTGTCCAGCAAGTCTATTGGTGCCATTTTTTCTGACAGCATTTGCTCACTCCGTGTCTCTGTGTTGCATTTTGGTAATCCTCACAATATTTCAAACTTTTCCATTATTATTATATCTTTATGGGGATCTGTGATCAGTGATCTTTGATGTTACCATGGTAATTGTTTAAGTCGCCACAAACAGTGCCCATATAAGATGGCAAAGTTAATAAATTTGTGTGTTCTGACTACTACACCTACCAGCTGTTCCCCCATCCCTCTCCCATCCCCTCTAGCCTCTCTATTCCCTCTGACATAACAATATTAAAATAGGCCGATTAATAACCCTGCAATGGCTAAGTGTTGAAGCAAAAGGAAGAGTTACGTGTCTCTCACTTTAAATCAGAAGCTAGAAATGATTAACTCAGTGAGAAAGGCATGTCAAAAGCTGAGATAGTCCAAAAGCTTGACCTCTTGCATCAAACAGCCAACTTGTGAATGCAAAGGAAAAGTTCTTCAAGGACATTAAAAGTGCTACTCCAGTGAACACATGAATCATCAGAAAGCAAAACAGATTTATTGCTGATAGGGAGAAAGTTTTAGTGGTCTGGATAGATGATTAAATGAGCCACAACATTCCCTTAAGCCAAAGCCTAAGCCAGAGCAAGGC
>NW_011888820.1:10299188-10301550 GCF_000151845.1 Pteropus vampyrus | reverse complement strand
ACTGTACCATGTCTGAATTATAGGATTTCCTCAAATACAAGAAAACACTTTGAAGTAAACCAGGATGTCCACCACATAGTAGGGCCACAGAAGCAGCGTGAGATTTATTTCAAGTGAAAATGGGAAAGGCTACACTACACCGGTGGTACTTAACTTCTCTGCTACCCACTAACATACATCCCTTAGTTGGCACCCTGCCCACTTTACCTCATTCTACTTGAGAAAGAACATTCTATGTTTTATTCTTAAAATCTTTCCTTAGTAAAATGTGAAAATGAAACATATTAGGAAAATCTCAACATTAATGCAGGAAATTACAGTTTCATTATAATTTTTAAAACTGTAATCTTTTCCAAAATAATAATTCATACAAACTATATTTCTTACCCGTATTTTGTTTCTTTGTTGTATATCTGACTCTGAACTTCCAGACGTGATGCTGAAATAAAGTAAGAGTTTGAGTTCCAACATTTCAGAAGCTTGCACATTCACACACACGCACATGCACAGCCCCACATCAAATAGATCTTTATACTGTAACACTGAAGATAAATTTTCTAAGGTATTCCTTCCAAATGTCAATTTCTGAACATTTCCAAAGGAAATCAAAACTATGGAATGTAAACTTTACTCAAAGAAGATAAAATAGCCTTTAAAGGTTTTCTTGAGAATAAGCAGTCTGAACAGTACAATCTGTTCTGAAAACCTGCAGAATCTCTTATTTCCACTTATAAAAAAGTGGAGGAAGGGAAGCATATCATCCTATGAAATCGCAGACTTAGAGAATTCTTTGTCTTCTACACTGTTTCTCAACCAATTTCTCTTTCTCTGCTCTCTTTCCTGGATCATTTCCAGTAGTCTACAAACATGTCGGTTATTTATTGCATCTTGAACCCTCTTAACCCTTTAGTTTCTGCTTGATTACTTTGACCCCTTTTATAGCAAAACCATATTTTCATTGTCTCCAGTTCCTTTCCTCATTGTTTTTGTTAAAGCCACTTCATTCAGACTGTCACAAGTTCCACTCTACGGTAACTGCACTACTGAGTTCACCATATTACCCACAACCTACCTAACATGAGAGCTTTTAGAAATGATTTGTCACTTCTTCTTTGAAATACTTTCTCCACTTGGCTCCAGGCCCTTCCAGGCCCTTCCACACCCTCTCCCAGACCCCAGGTTTCTTTGCTATGCCACCCGCTGCTCCTCAGTTCTCTTAGATGGTCTTTTCTCATGTCCTTGAGTGCTCAATTTTGTCAGGCTCCAGGGCTTCCTCTCTACTCTATTCACATTTAACCTCTTGGGCATCTCCTTCGGCCTCCTGGCCTTAACTGTCATCAATATGCCCATCACTCCTAAATACATATCTCCAGTCCAGACTTCTTCCTTGAATCCCAGATTCACTCACTCAGTTGCCTTCTTGACATCTCATATTTTCTTTTTAAGATAAGAACGAACATCTTAATTTCTCTTTTTTTTTTTTTTTAACACCTACAGCATCTGGTATTCCTAAGTGGTCTCCCCATTCAAGTACTAACCAGGCCCGACCCTGCTTAGCTTCCAATATCAGATGAGATCGATAACATTCAGGGTGGCATGGCTGTAGACCCGATATCTTAATTTCAACATTTCTCAAACCTACCTCTTGATGCCTACCCCAAACCTGCTCTACTTACAGTCTTCCTCATCTCAGCCGATGACGTCATTGCTTAGATTAAAACCTTGAGTCCTCCTTTGGTCTCAGAACCCATTTCCAACCCAACAGGAAATTCTTGGCCTACCATCAAAATATATCCAATATCTGTCCACACTCACCACTGTCTGTTGACGCTCTGGTTAATGCGCTACCATTAGCTCTTGGCTGGATTATTGCTTGGGTTAACCTACTAAATGGGCTCGCTCTGCTTCCACCTGCGCCCCCTACATTCTATTTTTGATACATTAATCATAAGAAAAATCATTTCATAGCTCTGCTCAAAACCCTCCAAAAAGGAATCTCATGTCACTGAGAATAAAATCCAAAGCCCATATAATGGCCTACAAGGTCCTACAGATGTCTCTGCCATTCACCTTTGCCATCTACTGTAGGTCTCCATCCCACTCCTGACCCTGCCTGCCTCACACAGCTCCAGCTTTACTTCTCTGAATGTGTGTAATATTCTCCTTCTTGATCCCTCCCCTCCAGGTCACACTGGCCTCCTCACTCCTCTTCAACCTCATAGACTCCTATCTCAAGTACCTCTGCCAGGAATACTTTCTTCACACCTGTTCACTTGGCTATTCCCACTTCTTTCTTGTCTTTGCTCAAATATCACTTTCTCAGTGAGGCCTACCATATGTACCTCCTTTAAAATTGAACTCC
>NW_011888820.1:10278247-10299138 GCF_000151845.1 Pteropus vampyrus | reverse complement strand
CTTTTATAGCAAAACCATATTTTCATTGTCTCCAGTTCCTTTCCTCATTGTTTTTGTTAAAGCCACTTCATTCAGACTGTCACAAGTTCCACTCTACGGTAACTGCACTACTGAGTTCACCATATTACCCACAACCTACCTAACATGAGAGCTTTTAGAAATGATTTGTCACTTCTTCTTTGAAATACTTTCTCCACTTGGCTCCAGGCCCTTCCAGGCCCTTCCACACCCTCTCCCAGACCCCAGGTTTCTTTGCTATGCCACCCGCTGCTCCTCAGTTCTCTTAGATGGTCTTTTCTCATGTCCTTGAGTGCTCAATTTTGTCAGGCTCCAGGGCTTCCTCTCTACTCTATTCACATTTAACCTCTTGGGCATCTCCTTTGGCCTCCTGGCCTTAACTGTCATCAATATGCCCATCACTCCTAAATACATATCTCCAGTCCAGACTTCTTCCTTGAATCCCAGATTCACTCACTCAGTTGCCTTCTTGACATCTCATATTTTCTTTTTAAGATAAGAACGAACATCTTAATTTCTCTTTTTTTTTTTTTTTAACACCTACAGCATCTGGTATTCCTAAGTGGTCTCCCCATTCAAGTACTAACCAGGCCCGACCCTGCTTAGCTTCCAATATCAGATGAGATCGATAACATTCAGGGTGGCATGGCTGTAGACCCGATATCTTAATTTCAACATTTCTCAAACCTACCTCTTGATGCCTACCCCAAACCTGCTCTACTTACAGTCTTCCTCATCTCAGCCGATGACGTCATTGCTTAGATTAAAACCTTGAGTCCTCCTTTGGTCTCAGAACCCATTTCCAACCCAACAGGAAATTCTTGGCCTACCATCAAAATATATCCAATATCTGTCCACACTCACCACTGTCTGTTGACGCTCTGGTTAATGCGCTACCATTAGCTCTTGGCTGGATTATTGCTTGGGTTAACCTACTAAATGGGCTCGCTCTGCTTCCACCTGCGCCCCCTACATTCTATTTTTGATACATTAATCATAAGAAAAATCATTTCATAGCTCTGCTCAAAACCCTCCAAAAAGGAATCTCATGTCACTGAGAATAAAACCCAAAGCCCATATAATGGCCTACAAGGTCCTACAGATGTCTCTGCCATTCACCTTTGCCATCTACTGTAGGTCTCCATCCCACTCCTGACCCTGCCTGCCTCACACAGCTCCAGCTTTACTTCTCTGAATGTGTGTAATATTCTCCTTCTTGATCCCTCCCCTCCAGGTCACACTGGCCTCCTCACTCCTCTTCAACCTCATAGACTCCTATCTCAAGTACCTCTGCCAGGAATACTTTCTTCACACCTGTTCACTTGGCTATTCCCACTTCTTTCTTGTCTTTGCTCAAATATCACTTTCTCAGTGAGGCCTACCATATGTACCTCCTTTAAAATTGAACTCCCCATTCCCCTCTCCATCCTCATCACCTTGCTTGTTTTTCTCTGCTGTGCATACCACTTTCTAACATACTATATAATTTGCTTATTATATTTATTATATTTCTTCCCGACTGAAAATGTAAACTCCTTGAAGATAGGGGGTTTTTCTGTTGTTTTGTTACTCATCCTTAGCATCTTGAAGAGGATGGTCAATAAATATTTGTGTAATGAATTCATAAATGAATGATTTAGTAAACCTTAAATCTTTTTGAGTCTCATTCTACTATTGCCACAAACAAGCCTTACTTTAAAATCCAGGGGTACTTCTATTATTTTCTATCCTACTATCTTTTTTAAAAATGTATTATTTTATTTCCATATTTCTGTGCCTGTCTCTCACTTTTCAAAAAAAATTAAATTTATTTAAAAATGTTTACAAAGTAATCAGTGACTATTGAATAAAATTAATGAAATTCCCACTTAGTGGAAAGACACTCTGGGGTTCTGAGAGATGTTACTGCTTTTCTCGCATCATACCTAAATCAACAAAACCCAGTGTTCTGGTGCTCTCTTCTTGACAGTTCCTCTTTATCATGAAATGGAAAACAACTTTTTGGTTAGCACAGTTGCTGGACAAAACAGCAAGGGCTGACCTCTCTCACCATCCAACCAATTTTATCTTCTATCAATGGATCTCACAAAACTGACATTTTTACCAAACTGTACCATCCAATAGCTCTAGAGTATGGGTTTATCCTTTCCTTAGGTTATTTCCCCTTACTAGACCACCCGTGCTCCCTGTTAAAACCTTATCCATTCTTCACACCAAGACTCAAAAGCTGCCTCTTTGATCCTACCAGTCAGAAGTATTTCTTGCCTCTGTAGTTTTTGGATGTCTATCTTTTATATCCCTTATTACATGTTATGATGTATATAATTATCTGTCTACCTACATTTTTGCATTTCTCAGTGACACTCTCATAGGACTATGAAGACTGTACCTTATTTTTTATTCACTTGATGACATGCCACGCAAGAAATTAATATTCTGTCACTGAATGAAACCAAGCAAAACAAACCATTGTGAGTACAATACCCTTATGTACATATTCAGATGTGCCACAAATATGTAAGAGAAAGTACTATTTGAAATCACCTTCTTTTAATAATGGTAAAAACAAAACTACTGATTTAAAAGAGAGTTTTGGCTTCTTGACAATAATATTTAAAGGTCATGAGTCATGGCCCCAGAGTATCCATAGTAACTCAGCCTACACAGTACAAGTAATGTTGTACCATAATTAATTTTTTAAAAGCTTTAGAAAGCCTATTAGCGAGAGAAAACAAATTAGAATTAACAAATGTATTTATGAAGCTTGCTGTTATTGTAGTATTTTTTCAGAGTTCATGGAAAAATTGAAAAAAATTCTTTAAATTTCTATTGGCATAGAGCAATGATATGACATACAAGCTTTACATTTTTTTCTCAGTGCTTGACAAAAACATAAATGTTTCCTTCCTTTAAGTGAAATGTCATTCCATCTGTTCCCCAAACATTTTGCCCTATGTTTTTAAGGCTGGTTTGGCGTGGTAATAATCAGTCACCAATAAGTCCATGTGAATAAATGATTTTAATAAAATTGGTTTGGAAATGCAGCTATTGAGCACTCAACTCTTATAAAAAAGAATTTCCTGGGAAAATGCTTTTATTATTCCCTGGGTTGATTGCATCCAAGTCCTAATCCTCCCTTGCTTACACAACATAGGAGCAAGTTCTCATTTGGTTTCTGTAAACTATGGAAAAGGTCTGTGTCAAGGGCATGAGAAGAGAGGAAGAGGAGAAAGAAAAGCAGAGCAGGCAAACAGACAATAGGACCAGTTTATTCCTGCTTAGAAGTGAAGGAGCTAAACTGAACCCACCCAAAGGTTAACCAAGGTAGCATGGTCCTTCCCCTGTCTCCTGTCTCAAAGCCCTGTTCTCTCCTTGCTCAGAACACTGAGCTCCATATAACAGGAGAACAAAAACACCAATGATAATTTGCAGTGAGAACAAAGTCCTACTTTCCACTTGGCTTCCCTGCTGCTTGTACACTGGACTATTCATTTCAAAGTTGTTAATCACGGGGCATTTTTCTTCAGTAACATGTTCACCTCTCCAATTGTCAGCACATTGACATATTATCTCTGTAGGTGCTGTGTTCAGGAAAATTAAAAGAAAATGAGTGTTTGCTAAATTTCATTTTCTTTAACAGACAAAAAATTTCCTCCCTCTCACAGATTGTTAATCTTTTGAGGTTCATAGATTCCTTTGTACATGGAAATATTTCACATAAAATTTGGGAGGATTTGTTAATTTTCCATATTATCCGTAGATCACAGACCCAAGTTTAAAAGTAAATAAAAGCAAAGCCCACAGTACATTTTAAAGCTTAACAAAGCAGAACTATGGTTACATGTGAATGTATCACACAGGACACCGCCATCCAGGATCCAGCTCCCATTCAAGGTTTATAAGAAAATTCTAAGTGGAAGGAAGGTATTTCCACATTTGAAGGGGAAACGAGTATTATGCCAACATGCAGATTTCCCAGTGATTAACCATAGATCAATTATAGAGGTAAACTGTGCTTCCATGTTTGTAGCCAGAGTTGGTTTGGGTTTTTATTTGGGGAGAGCTGGAATGACCTAGCTTCTTTTGTGTATATCTCCTGACAAGGGAGCAGTAAAGGTGACATTTCATTAAGGTGGTTCTGAAAAAGGGCTGGCTTACCTCGAAACCCCCACCCTTCTCACACCAGTATAACAATTGGGGTAAGTGTGTGATTTTGAGACGAGCAAGTGAAAGATAGCTTATTCATTCAACAAATATTTGTTGGCAACCTACTGTGTGTTCAGGTCCTGCCCTATGATCTGAGAAGACAGCAGTGTTCAAACAAAGGGGTCATTCTCCAGGAAGATGAAAGGTCTGTCTGATATTTCTCCCAGATTTTTTAGAAAGGCTTTTTTTAAAGCACTGAGCAAAGGCTACTTTATCTAGAAATTCCCATAAATTCTTTTGGGACAGGAGGAGCTGGGGACTCACCTGCTTCTCTCTGGGGTTTCAGACCCTGGAGCCACAGATTTCTTGCTATAACATTCTCCCATTTCAAATCAGTCCCAGTGGGATACCCTGTCATGGGATAGGCATCAGCTATCCCCATTCTTTAGAGTTTTAGAATCCCTGTTACTCCTCCACTGTTTCCTGCTGCTAGGCAACCACAATGGCTGTGGAAAAGATAGTTAACTTCCCAAAGGAAAAACAAAATTCAATTACAAAGCTACAGTACCTCCTCAAAACATTTTACAAATCAAATGCAGGCATGGGTAGAGATGAAGAATAACTGCATATTCACTATTTCTGGAAAATGCATTTAAAGTGAGCCAGAAGCAGTGGTTTTGTGTTCAAACCATAGCATATTTACATCCAGAACCAGTACTAAGAAAACAGTCACATGACTTGCTGAGAGGGGAGCATACACAGGAATGGATTAGTTTACAGGATAAGCAGTAATTTTTGCCACAGATCCCTAATTGTGATTGTCTTTTCCTGGGACTCACAAGCCTGGCCATGTCCTAATTAAGGCTTCCTGACACAAGACGGCAGAGGTGATAAATTGTGGCTGATTAGCTGGTGTTCTGTTCGCTGTAACAACTCATCTGTAGCCACTGCTGCTGCTTCTCTCTTGCTTGTCCAAAGACAACAGCCACTTTCTCTAAGCCAGTTGCTACATCTCTCCCTGTATGCATTCGTGGACCCAGGTTAGTCTGTATTCCCTTCTCTTCCTGCTTTGGCAGGACGTACACACAGGAGCTCTGCAGTCTATAGCTGGGAATCACTCCTGGGTTTTGATCCCTTATGTTCTGGGCTCACCCAAACCTGGTGGATCATCCAGCCCATCCCAAAATAAATTAGGTCAGTTTTTCAGCAGTTTTTTCAATCACAGAACTTGTTTCTAGGCATAGAGCATGTAGACCAAATAACTACAATAATAATGGGAATAGTTGGAACTGATCCATTTAAGAGAGTAATTAGCATTTACTTCTTCAAAAGAACTTTAAGTCACCCAGCCCCTATGAGTAAAGTTATGAACTTTGAGCTATTGGTGTTCTGCATGGAAAAATCACTAACTAGGTAGATGTGGAAAGGCAAGGGTTGAGGTATCGGTGTTACATCTAGTTAGCAGCCCATATAGAATTCAGAAAATTCTCTCACCTACCTATGCCTTAGTTTTCTTATGATAAAAGACTCACTTGAGCTGTTTCTGTCATTCCTTCCAGCTCTAACATTCTGTTCTGTTTCCTTGGCTCATTTATCAACCTATTTCCTATTTAGAAAAAAAAAAAAAAGTGCAGCACACTGCCAGCATTAATTTTACATAAACACGCTCTTTGAGGCTGAAGCAAATCTGACTGGTTTTCAATGTGAAAATAAAATATAAAAACTGTTCTTGGAGATATTTCTAAACAGAACTTGTCTCTAATCCTAATGTAACAGAAATATATTCACAAATTGGATTAATCAAATGAATCTTCAGCTAACAGCTATTCGAGAATGACATTAATTAACATCATGTGTAGGAATGCTGTTTTCTAGGATTCAACATTTTCAGCAATCAAGAATTACTATATTTTGTAAATGGAAATACCACTAGTAGAAACAGAATGCTATATATAGAATTATGTCATTTGTTTCCAAAGACTATCAATATACTAGAGTGATGTGAAAATAATAATAAAAGCGAGATATTTTGTGGCAAACTTTGTTGGTCAGGTTAGGACCGTAATCCATGAGTCATCTCGGGGTAAACACTGCAGCCACAAATGCCACCGGCAAGTATTCTCCGGGCAAACAAGAAATGGGTTACAAAACCCACAGAGTAGATTATTTTTTAGTACATTTTAGAGGAATGTGCAGATGTTCACCATGTATTTGGTTTATAACAATTTATGAAAGGAAGGTCATCTCAATAATGGCTGGTGAAAGGCAGTATAGGCACTAATTCTTTATAAAAGTTATTAATCTTATCTTACATCTTACTAATCAAAAACAAGTGGGGAGATATGTCTGGTACAAAAAGTCCCTGAAAGACAGAGTGACTTTTTCTATCCCTTAAATGAGTCCTGTGGGGGGAAGGATTATGGAAGAAGGTGGTAAAGTAATTAGCAGGTTTATCGAAGACGTATTGGTCTACAGAATTCTTGACTGAGCAGGCTAAATAATGAAATTAATGATAATGTTCTTTTATGATTAAGCTAAGGAAAAGTACTTATGAATGAAAATCATTGAAAATGGTCTTATTTTAAAAACTCAAACTGGATTTTAAGAAAAACTACAATATTCCCCTTTAAATCTAATGAAAACAAGGGGTGATGTAACAAGAGTTCTAGACATTTATACATATAAATTATTGGCATTTCCACCATTAACAAAGTTTTAAACTTAAAAAAATACTGCATGCTCATTGGGGCTCTTGTAGACTACTATGCACTATTTGAAAACTTACCTTGAAGTCTGTCAAAAATGCATCTTTTCTTAGAATCAGAAATCACATATATGCAGATAACAAGGAATTTTAAGAAGCATGCTTACTTTATGTGCTCTCCTGCCAAGGCCAATCAGAATGCCTTATCAAACTTAGATGACTGAGTATCAGCAATACCAGAAAGGAGAGTAGAAGAAGAAACAGCAATGAGGAACGAGCAAGACAGAACACAGATAGTACGTTTACAATGAAGTGGTGTGGCTGAGGAGAGGAGAGGAGAGGAGAGGAGAGGAAGTCCCCGTGGAGGTCTTTAGAGTCCCTACTTGGGAAGTAGCCCTTTGGCCTTCATCGGTCCACTCACTCTTAATTGTTTATTCAGTTACTTACCAAATACTTATTGAAAACCTACTGAGTACTAGGCAAACTGCTCGGCGTGAGTGAATTCGATGCTGCCCCTATTCTCATGGAGTTGATCGTACTATCATTCTAGTAGCCATAAATGTTCTATTGAAAAAGAGTAAATGAAGCAGGTCTTGGGTTTCCAAATGACTTTTCTAACTAAACATATCCCGAGCATTGAAAAGAATAAATAAACAAAAGCAAGCAGAAGGACCTCGTAGGTATTCCTCTTATGGGGGTACACACCCCTGTAGACAAGTGACTGCTTTTCACAGGGTTGACCTAACAAAGTTCACTATGCTCTTATTGTGAGGGACACGAGGTGACTGTGACTATGTGTGGGAGTCTGGGTGTGTCTGTGCTAGGAGAGGAGGTGAAGGTGAGAAACTAAAGTAACATCACACAAATAAGTACAGATCAATCCATGAACCACAACAAACAAAACATCTTTCAACTGATTGCAAGGCTTTCCTTTCATTTCTCTCAAGAATTAGCCAGCTCTCTTGTCATTGTTTTTTTGTGACCTCTTCCCTGTGATGCTGATTGCTTGACACAGTGGGTCTAATTATCTCCAGGCTTCCAGCCTGTTTTAATGGAGGGGGATGTTTATCTGTGTGTGCCGAGAGACTTGCCTACCTCTTGATTCTGAAGTCTTTCCTCAGGAAACATAGGAACAAAGTTGAAAGCTGTTAATCAATGAGCAGGAATGTAAACTTTTCATTTACGGCATTTTTAAAGCAGGAAGTAAACATTCCTTCTTCTTCCTTACGGTTCTATACTGCAGTGAGCATAATCTCTGATTTCCCTCTGGGAATTGCCTCCCCGCTCATAATTGGTTTTGAAGGGAAAATAAATTCATGTGCTCAGCCCGCACCATATAACCCAAGAGAGGACAGCCCTGTCCAGACAAAGGACTGCATAGCATCTCAATTTGGCTGTTCAGCAGTGGGATCCTGGGACTTTTGATCTCAAACAAGTGAAAAAAGAGTGAATGAAACAGTTAAAGTTCTAGTTATCCATTTGCTTATTTCTTTATTTCACAAATACTTATTGAACCTCTACTACATGACAGCCACTTTCTAGTTGCTAGCGAAACAGTGGTAAGCAAGACAAAGTCGCTGCTCTTTTAATTTCATGCTTTAGTTGATGGAGGTAATCAAACAAATACAGGAGATAATTTCAGGCAAGGATGAGTACTGTAGAGAAAATACAATAAGGATATAAAACTAGAAATGGGAGGTAACATAGAACTAAGACATGAAAGATGAGAAAGAACCAGCCTAGGGACCCTTGCAGAGAAATGTTCTAGCCAGTGGTTCAGTCCTATCATTACAGAAACACACTAAGTAGCAGTAATAAAAGAGAATCATCTCTGGGCCTAATGTCTTTCTGTGCTCCCTTTCACAGAAAAATTCATCAAGAGAGTTGCTTTTCCCAATTTCTCTTCAGTCCTCTCCAAACAAATATTCAGTCTTCACTGAAATAACTTTCATTCAAGTCACCACCAAACTTTTCCTTGTCACCTCCCTCCAATAGCCTCACCCTGATCTGAATTTTCCATTATGTGTCCTGCTTCTTAGTCTTCAAAATGACCTTGGTTTCTGCAAATTCCTAACCCTAACTGCAGCTCTGCCAATTTCATGAGCCCCAAAATACTGCCAATGAATTATCTTTTTCTTTTCTTAGCCAGAATTGGTTTCTACTGTTTCCAACCAATAAAAGCCTAATTCATGCACTTATATTTTTCATATTATTATTAATTTTTACCCAGGAAACCCAATTATTCAACTTACAGCACAATCCTCATTCATTCATTTGCTTATATTCATTGCTTTTCTTAAAATGTTAACACTATCTTGTTGAGTACTTATTTGTTTCTCCTATGATTGATTTACCATTCTTTTATAATTATTCACCTCTTGAGAGTAAATCATTCATTCATTTAATAACATTTATTATTATGTATGTGGTTATCGCAATGCAAGAGTTTGGACATAGGAGTAGTTCAAAACAGTCACGGTTCCAAAACAATGTGTTAGACTGGTACACTTACCGAGAAATTTCTCTTTCAGGTTGTTTCTGTTGTTAATATATTTTAAAATATTCTTCATGTTTTTCTAATACTTTGCTAATCTAGGCCCTAGAATCTATGCCCTTTATGTCTCTAATTATGTCTCTTAAAATTTCTTAGAGATTTGTTAGCTATAAAATTAAATATAATTTATCCAAATATTATATTTTCATTTCTTTAATAATATTTTATTATTCCACTAAAGAATCTAGTCTCAAATAAGTAAAACCAAACAAGGTGATGGTAGGGAACCCTAAGAAGCCATTTCTCAGAAAGGTCGTCTTCTCCACTAGGATTTTCTCATGGCTCACAGTCAAATGAATGGACATATTTTGATGGATATTTTACTGTGAAGGATACTTTCAGTTACAAGTAACAGAAAAAGCAATTCACAGTAGTTAATTTAGAAGGGAATTTGCTGACTCATGTGATTGCAAGGTCCAGAAGTTAAAGGTTCTTCAAAGTTAATTAACAATGTTGTTAGCACACAGTATCTTTCCATCTTGCCATTCTGCTTTCAACAGTGTTGGTTTCTTCGGAAGACTTTCTTTCCTCGTGGGCATAGAATGGCTGCCAGTAGTAACTGATACTGCAGGTGACTTTCTTCATGGCTAGTAATAGAAAGAGAAGGTTGCCTTCTATAACCTCAGAACAAAACTCCTATGTTTTGTTCTAATTGAGTGATCCAAAATAGCTGGATCATGACACCTGGAGAAATATTGATTGACTTAAATCTGAAATATATACCCACACCCAAACCACCTACTGTGGCAATGTTGCAGGATTCTCAGAGAGTCGGGACACTGATGCTCTAAGCAGGAAGCAGTGTTTATTGATGCCGGCACTGGTTCAACGGATTCTCATCCAAAGGGTTAGCCCCAGTTGTAACATGGCAGGCAGTTTTATATAGTCTTGTACTTCTGCATTCCTGCACAGCTACAGATATTCCGTATAAGGAAGGAAAACATAAGGAGAACATTGATTGGTTGCCAAGCTGGAGAGTACTGGAGAGGGGAGCGGGGGAGGGGGGTAGTCAGGAACTAACTTGTTCAAGCAGAAAATGGCCAGGCAGGGTCAGGCTGCCACAGCGATGGGAAAGGATCCATCAAAACCTACCCTTAGAACTGGAGGAGGTGGGGAGGAAGAGGGGGGTTGGGGAGATGGTGGCATTAATTCCATTCAAATTCCATGGCTATTACATAGTGGAGAAGGATGAAATACATTTAGGAGGCTCTAACACTACCCAGTGCAGGCATACATTTGCATATAATCTGTACATAATTCACATGTATTTCTTATTTGATTATTTTACGATAGAAATAGTAATGAACATATCTTACTTACATAGGCTATTGCCATATAAGTGTTTTACATATTTTTTCATATTATCTAGACTAGGAAAATATTCAATAAGACTAATTTACTATTATAACCTTAAAGGTCATTATTTCTCTATTTTTTAATTTTTATTCTTTCTTAATGAGGTATATACCAGCAAGGGAAACAAAAAGTTAAAGACAGGGTGAGATGAACACTTAAAATTTTGATCTGAAATAATGTGAGAATCACCATATTAGACAAAACTATGAAGTTAATAAACAGTAACTATCTAGTGGTTTATATGTGATTTGTTTTCAGAATATGATATTTCTATTTAAAATACTTTGTACTCACTAATCTTATTATATTCATGAAATTACCAATCACCTGTAGCTATAGCTTAAAAATTATTTTGAAATTTTTGTGTCTAATGATGTGTTTAACTTAGAAAAGACATCTATTTTAATCTCTCTATCCCCAAAAATGATGAACCTTCATCTTTACCTTCGTAGAACCAGCAACAAAATATCTCGATCAGCTCAAAAATTCACTGAAACCTTTTTCATATTTCAATGTAATTAATTTCATTAGTTATTCTTCTATTTTTTTCAATAATTCATTGAATTTATTCCCTTGATTGAATATTTACTCTGTGCCGGACACTCTACTAAGCACTAAATGCATGTTGTGTATGTGTTGCTTGCACAGATGGACAAGGATTTTGAGAGGTTTCTATGCCCTTCCTGAAGTATACAGAACATTGAAGGAGAGGTCAGAATTCAGAATTGGAATAAAGTCAGAAGAGAACAGAGATGTAATTAAATACATCTCTTTCCCTTACAAAAGTGCTAATACCAGACCACAGAGTAGCAAGAAAGAGTTCTCAACTCCAAATACCAGAGTCTGAACACGACTGACAAGTCACATCTTTAACCTGTAGGTCACATCATCATCGTCATCCTTCACCAAGAAGACAACACTTTGGAGCTTGACATGAATGTGGATTGAAAGTAAATAACAAGCAGCAAAGACACTCAGCACCATCTGTGCTTATTCAGTGCAGGGAACATTTTGTGCACCATTCTAGAAGTATTAATCATTGTGAACTATCAGCATGGTGGACAAACGATTCTTCTTAGAACTGCCCATTACAGCACAGGATGGCATTTGCTTCACAGACAATATATGGAAATTATTCAAAAATCAGTTAATCTAAAACAACTAAAAAGTATTGAGAAACATTATATTTGTTGTTTTAATTTTAAAGAAGAAAAGAATTGTTAACTACAATCTAACAAAAGAGAAGTTTGATCTTAGAGAGGTTTAATGTATAGCAGGTCAAAAGCACAGAAAAAAGTTTTAAATAGACCATCTCAAAGGGGCAAACAGTTTTGTCAGTGTTCTTAATGTTAATTAGGAATAACAACCCTATGTCATACAGGGAAAAAAATACCTCAATGAGTGAATTAATTATGTGAGAAGGTTTGTGAGATGCTTGCAGAATGTAAAAGCAATTGGGGAAGAGTATGAAATCCCAGAAACCGGTAAGATAGAGCTACCTCCCCATTTTCAATATATCACATTTGTTACTTACCATTTACAAAGGAATGTTTTGGCCATCTTGACTTGCATTAGCTAGTCAGAAAATCCCAAGATTGGATAGGAATTACAAGTATAGGAAAGAAAATTCAAGTGTATGAAAAATAACAAAGTATGATTGATTGCCTTAAGAAATGAAACTCTTAATTTTTAACTACAATGAATATACTATTATTTGCTTTCATCTCAATGCTCTGATAAAAACACAAAAGCTTCTGAACTGATTTCTAAATTTTTGTTACTAAATAAATTTTAGTGAACTATACTACAAATATAAAGATTACAAATAAAAAAAAAACAAAGAACTAATAGTTACATTGTCATGCTTCCTTCTTCAGAAGCACATTTACAAGATAAAAATGCCATATATATTTTTATAAGAATTTACACTTTGTAATTTATCAGATGACTGTGCCTGGCCTTCCCAGAACTATCTTTCAACCTGTGCTGCTGAAAATAGGCAATAATCAAATATTTAACAATAAAATATTTTCCTTACAAGAAGAAATACATCGACTATAATAAGACATCGCTGTCAAGAGAAAACCATTCTCTGTGTAGCAGAAATCAGCTGTCCCTTTAATCAAGACACAGTTCGATAAAAGGGAGGCTTTCTGAGGCTGCTCCAAGAACAAATGTATCCTCATGATAGAATGGTTCCCAAAATAAGCTGTCATGTTTGGCTTCTCTCTGTGGGTATATTGAATTTCCTGAATAATCCTTCTGCCATTTCACACACAGCAGATGCAACAGATCAGCAACCAAACAAAATTCCTGCCACTGAAGGTTGTTTCTCACTACTATTATAGGCACTGCTTTCATTTGCCTCTTGATTTGCCTAATTACATTTAAAACAAAAAACACCACAAATCTCACATTAAAGTTTTATGGATTATCAAAATTCCACAGTTTACAAAAAAAAAAAATAGAATAAAGCAAACAATCAGACTCCATTAATTGAAGTGATGGAACTCACAAATGAGATAGTAACAGGTTATTCCAGGTCAACAACCTCTCCTCAAAGTAAGTAGTTTCCCTGGTTAATTTACAACTTCAGAAATGAAATGTTAAAGACTGTCTAATAGCTAAACTATATTTCTTCAAGGTTTTACATACCTTTCAAACATATCTTTAAACATATATTCAGAAAAGGTAATTGTGATTTGCTTTTATTAGCAGAAATATCAAATTTTGCTGGCAAAGAAGTCTTCAGAGTTTATTAATTATCCGTTATTTTCAAATATTGAAACACTGGAATCACATTAACTTTAATATGATATTGAATGTGGGAAAAAAGCCAAGAAATTACTGGTAAACTCATCACCTACTGACTGCTTTTAAGATTCAAATATTCAATTACTCTCATTAGATATTGCTATGTTAGAAAAATAAGTACTTGATATAAATTTTTAAAATACATTTATTGAAAATATAAAGTTAAAAAACTGTTTTGTTGAAAAACAAGATCATTGTGTTTGCTGGTTTTTTGGTACAGAAAAAGCATGGAAGAATAGCGTTAATCAGATCGTGTAATTTGGTATTACAACCTGACACTAATATTAATGGTATAACAGTGACTGTTCACTGGATACGAAACTGCTAGTACAGCATAGTTAATAAGCTTGGGTTAAAAATAACTTTAACTAGTGAATATTGTAGCAATGAGTATGTTTCGGACCACATTAAACATTAATAATCTATATAAGGTAACTTCATTAAAAGCCACTATATGAACATTCGAATTCATTCAACAGATAGATTAAGGATTGTTTTTTTGGCAATACTGAACATTTATTCATATCATTAAACATCTCAACTTTTTTGGAGGTGGTCCATGTGCCCCTTTAATTATACACGAAATTTTGTAATGTGAGGATTTGTGCATTTGGCCAGAAAGAAGGTACATAGCTGCCATCAGATTTCCAAAAGATTGTATGTTTAAACAAAGTTTAAAAATTGTGTTTGTCCACCCCTCATTATCAAATATAATTTGATTTACAAAATACTGATTTAGTTTGTTTTGCAAAGAAAGTAATCTATATGAGAGAAAAAGTAACCTATATAAGAGAAAAATATTGCTATAAAATGAGACAAATATTTGTATGTTGATTATGAGGATGAATGAACTCAGTATTACACTTTCATTTTACACATAATTTAAGGGTACACGAAAAATAGCAATGTAAACAGAACTACTACTCATTGAGTTCTTAAAATATGCCAGAATTATTCTATGTATATTATTTCATTTTAACTCTTAAAACTCTGTGGTGACAATTGTTAAGATTATTGCCCCTTCCCATATGAAGAAACCAAGACTTGCAGCTAATAAGTACAGGGTCTGAAATTCCAATATACCACATGTCTTTTTGGAACTAAAATCCATACTCTTCTCCACTATGCTCTAATGCATTTCCTACAACCCACTAGCACTCAAAATTATTATTGTGGATGTTGTAGGTCATGAAGTAGAGTACTCAAATTCATCCACTGAATATTTCATCAGAGGCCTGACAATCACAGTACATGTATACTTCTGGAAACTGGAGAAGTGAGTATGATTCACCTTCCCTCTTATCTTATTCCCTTACAACTTTTCAAAAACAAATATTAGAGACAAGTATGGATATATATGTGTAGATGCTCAAATCCAAATAAATACAAGTGCATGTAAATAAATTGGTGTAGAATTTCCAATATTTATTGTAAAACCAAAGCAGAGGAGAGTCCTTAAGAATCCCAGTGCCAGCTGAAAAGTTAAACATTGAGCGGGTATCCAATAAGTTCTTTAAAATAACAAGCAAACTACAAGAGCTGTCATCAACTTTCTTTGTCGAAAGTAAACAACCCTGAGACCAAATTTTCTTTTGACTATAATAAAATCCTCATATTGCCATATCGTATATATTATATAGGAATTTCAAAATCAATATTTGATCTCTATACTCTCAGATATAATATGTTAAAGTTACATTCTGCACATTGGAAAGTCCACAATGTAAACTATGGAGATAGAATATGCCGCAGAGAGAATCTCATTGTGAGACTATAGTACAAAGGAATGGGTACAGCTAAGTCTGTAATCAAGGTGTCGCCCAGGCCAAGGGTCTCATCTAAAAGCACAATTGGGAAAAGATCTGCTCCCAAGCCCACAAGGTGGTTGTTGGTAGAATTCACTTCCTCTTGGGCTATTGGACTGAAAACATCAGTTCCTTGCTGGCTCTGGGCCAAAGTCTACCCTTGGTTCTTTATCAGGCAAGTCTCTCTAACACGACAGCTTTCTTCATCAAATCATGCAGCCAAGAAACAATAAAGAGAATCTGCTCACAAGAACCTAATAACAGAAGTAACATCCCATTGCCTCTGCCATATTCTATTGACAGGACAAAGAAGGAAGTCATAAGGCCATTTCACACTCAAGGGGAGGAGATTTCAGAAGGTTGTGGATACCAGGTGGCTGGGATCATTGGGTGCCATCCCAGAGGCTGCCTATCATACTAATGCATTTCAAAAATTATTTAGATGACTTAAATATTTACAAGAGGTAAAAAATATACTTTTTGACAAAGAATGAGAAAAAATAATGCCTAAGAGCCATTTTAACAATTTCATCTTAAAATACTTTTTAAAACTCAAAAATAAAAAGATGTAAAGTAGCTATATAAAAAAGAAATTCAAGGTAAAAGAATAAATTGTTTTTATGTGTCAAGTTGGAAAAGATTAAATATTTAATTGATAATATCCATTGTTGGTAAGGATGAAGAGATATTTTATAATCTGCTTGTGGGGTTAAACATTTCTGAGGGCAATCTGGTAACGACAATATTTGCATACCTTTTAACTAATCAATAGGATTTCTAGGTACTTATTTTACAGAAATGATTAAGCCAATGTACAAAGATTTATGTGCCAAGATGTTTATTGCAGTGATATGTATACATCTAGAAAAATTTAAGAGTCTCTCAGGAAGGATTGGCTAAATAAAACAACCACATAATAAAATACATTATAGATGTTAAAAATGATGTAATTTATAATCATGGAACTAGGTCTATGATATATTTTTAAACAAAAAAGGCAGATTATATAAACTCTATGTACAATTACCTATGTTGAACTATATGTGTGTGTGCTAGTATGTTGTTGTCCATGGTTGCAGAGGAAAAAATCTGAAAGGATATCTACCAAATTATTAATAGTGATTATCTTCAGTTGTGGAATTATAGATGATCTTTATTTTCTTTTTCATACTCTTCTGTATTTTTCTTTTTTCTTTTTTACTTTGAGCATATTCACATTTTATCGACAAAAAGCGATAAAACTATTTCCAAAATGATATTTATTACAACCTCCTCCTGTACACCTATATGGGAATGTTTTAAGCTTTTGTCATATGTTAACTGAAACCACATAGCATCTTAAGATCCTTTCATTCCAAATGTATGAGCTGCTTCTATTGATAAATGAATATGTTTCAAGTTCCTTGGCAAATTATATTTACTTAAAAAAAAAACAACTCTGAAATTCTTTATACACACAAATACCATCAATCAAAAAGGGAACTAGAAATTAACTGTCAGGTTTCTCCTTAACCTGGCTATTCTGGAAGGATAACTCACTGAAGGACCAGCACTGAAGATTTTGATTTGTTAAATAAGAAAATAAATCTTTGGTTGTCACAGCTATTTGTTCACTCGTCATTTATTCTTCACACCTTCAACATTTTTTAGTATCTACTATGTACCAGGCATTAAACAAAGTACTGGGAATGAAATAGTAAATCAGAAACACACTGTGCCTGTTCTTACCACCTCATAACAACAAATCGAAGAATGTCACTACTGAAGATGTCTCAAAGATCATAATCCAGAATTCCTCAACCCCCAATTCATAAATAGAGAAACAGATTTTTACTTTCCCTCCTTTACATGTATTATTTGACAACGGGCTCCAAAGCACTACTCTCTTCCATCCTAGGGCAGGCAGAATTCTAAGATGGCCCCCACAGTCTTTGTCCCCGATTGTGTTATATTATATGGCAAAAGGGATTTTGCAGATGTAGTTAAGGTTACTAATCAATTGACCTCAAGGTAGAAAAATGATGTGGGTGGCCTAACCTAATGAGCAGGAACCCTTTAAAAGCAAAGTGTTTTTCTCTAGGTGAGAGCAAAAGAGAAGGTCAGAGAGATTCAAAATGTGAGAGGTACTCCACATGAGGAAGACTCTACTGCAGAAATGGAAGGGGACCACAGTGCAAGGACCCAAGAGTGTTCTGCTGACAGCAGTTCCCAGCAAGAAAACGGGCATTTTAGTTCTACAGCCTCAAGGAGCTGAATTTGGCCAATCATACAGGAGCGAGTTTGGAAGAGAAGACCCCAGCTCCAGATGAGAATGCAGAGTTGCCACCTTGATTTCAGCCTTCAGTAGAGAACTCAGTCATGCCATCAGACTTCTAGATTTCAGAACTGTGAGATAATAAATGGGTATTATTTTAAGCTACCAAGTTTGTGGTTGGTGGGTTATACAGCAATAGAAAACTAATACACACCCTTTTTCATTTGCATGTCATTCCTGGGAACTAGTTAGCACACTGCCGTGTAACTGGAACTGAGGTCCATGGATTTCAACGACCTCTTTATTCTCCAGATGATGAAATTGAGGGCCAAGGTTTCTAGCCATGTTGGCTTTTTCCCTCTTTTTTAATTAATTGATTATTATTTTTCTATTTTGAAACAGTGTCAAACTTGTAGAAAAGTTGGAAGTATAGTACAAAAACTTATTTTTTCTTAACCATGTGGATGCATATATTGCTGAGATGGTGCCTATGACCTCCAAATACTTTAGCTAATTTCTTATAAACAAGGGCATTTCCCTACACACTTACAATCATCACAATCAGAAAATTCACATCAACTCATCTCTCAGATCCTATTCAATTTTCACAAAGTATCCAAATAATTTCCTTTATAACCAAAGATCCAGGTTGGAGTTACATATTGTGTTTAGTTGTCACCTCTCTTTAATCTCATTTGATTTGGAACAATTTCTCATTCTTTCCTTGGCTTTCATCATCTTGAAATTTGAAGATTACGGGCCAATTATTTTGGATAATGTCCCTCAGTTTTGATTGGTCTGGTTTTCCTTCTTGATCATCATGTACTTTGGCAAGACTATTAGAGATATGATATTGTGTTCTACTTATTGATTATTAATAGCATTTTCAATTTTTATGATTACTAATGCTGCTGACTTTGATCACTTTAGGTGGTATCTGCCAAAGTTCTCCATTGTAAAGTATTCTTTTTCTCTTTGTATTTAACAAATATTTTGTTAAATAGGAAGATAATTTGAGACTGTAAATATCTCATTCCTTACCAAACTTTAAACTTATTCATGCATAATAATTATGTCAGTATGGACTCATTTTTTCTTATTTTATTTGGTGTTTTGTAATCTGCTGTTATCATTATTTATTTTGATATTCGAATTGCCCAAACTTTGGTCAAAGGGAACTTCTTAATGCTGGCTTTACTTCATTGTTATTGTGACAAGTCCCCTCTATTCTTTGAGCACTTCCTTACTTTGTGACGCAGCAAGATGTCCTGGGCTCATCTTGCATTTTCTCCTTTCTCCAGCTCTGGAATTGGCCATTTTTCTAGAGAGTCCTGGTGAAAAAATGATATTTAGAAACCACGATCCAGACATTTTTAGAGTTGTTGCTGCTTCCAATCACATTGGGTTTTCTTTATATTTAACAAAACACCATGCTCTCTCCTGCCCAAAGCTTTTGTATATGCCGATCCTTCTACCTAGAATATTCTTCTCTCCTCTTCACATGGTGAACTCTTCCTACTCAACCTCCAGAACTCAGCTTAAATCTTTCTTCTTCAAGAAAACCTTCCATTAGTGCCCAGATTTGTTGAGGTCTCCTGTCACAGCATCATATTCCTTAGAGAAGTTTATAATATAGTCATCATTTGGTAGCATATGTTTCCTCCTCACTAGACTAATAAGCTTTGGAGGACGAAGGCAGTCAGTGACACCAACAACATGGTATCACTAGTGCCTAGCATGGTGCCTAGAATATAGTGTGAGTGAGTGAATGGGCGAATGAGTGAATGAGTGAATAAACAAATTTATGGATGAAGCCAGAAGCCTTTCCAGAGCTTTCCTAGTTATTCTACAGTGGACACTTAAAACTTTTAAAGGCTAAGAATTCACTGCAATAATACCCACTAAATCTTCAGACATAAAGGCACGATTTGATTCTTCTGACAAAACTCTGAATTTTACACACTGGATAAAATAATTTTCCACATTTTCTGAAGTTAGTCCTTTTTGGAAAGGATTCAGGCAGAAATGGAAAACTAAGTACCCTCTGAAAAGGTCATAGAGTTTGCCACTTTGATTTAATCACTTGGTTTTATTCTTCATTGGATTTATTATGTTCTGAGTAACTTTGCTAAGTTGTTAAGAAAACAAAAAGCTGCAGAGGAATATTTAATTTGATTGCATAATACTAAATCTTCACCACCTCCTGGGTCCCTAATTAAACCTCGTTTTTTCACAGCAACTTGTCCTTGAGTGTTTGCTACTCTGAGAGTCTCAGAAGGGTATTTATGATAGAGGAAATCCAAAAACTTGCCTGAGATGATGTGGAAGTCTAATAACCCTACCACTGCCTCTACAGAAAGACCAAACATTCAGTCGTCTTCTTGGCTTAATGCTTGTATGGTTTTCCTCTGCTTTTGAGTCAGACCTAGATTTGACAAAGATGCACCTATGGTTTCTGCCTCTCTCCAGCAGCAGCTCCATTAACCGTGCCTGAGAATTATGTCACGCCTTCCAGCATCCTTTGAAGCATCTGATTATTGAATTCTGTTGACTCTCTAGAAGGAAAGTGGGGTCAGAAGGGCAGGCCTAAAACAGTTATAGTTCTTTTAGTTCTGAGAGATACATTAGGAGAGGTTTCAAAGAGCTTCATCTCATTTAAAATTTTCTGAAATGAGCTTCCGAGACACTTGGTAATTTCTCTTCCAGTCATTTTATGTTATATGGTATTTATTATAAAAATAGCGTCTATTCTACAACTTATGCAACTTACACAATGGGAAATAATTATTCAAATATTTTTCCTTTTTCTTGACTTGTATTTTGATTTTCTTCCATTTTAAGATCTCTGGCAAAAGTGAAGACCGGGTTGAAAAAAAACTACCTGTGATTTCATTCAAATCAAATGAGAAATGCAGAACACCACTCATGAGAATTAGGTATCTCTCCTTTGTTCTTCTGAGGCTGCAGTGAAGGGAAGATTCTTGGCCAAATTGAGGTTCCTGTAACTTGATATTTTAATACTTCCCACCAAAGAATCTTACCAGTATTTATAAATTCTAGAAAAATCTCTCTGTTCTTTAACCTCTTTTCAGTGGTATATTTCCTCATTCACTTAGTCATGTATTAGGTGGTTTAGCATTCACTCACAACCCATTTAATGTGGTTTGAAAAAGGAACAGTTATTAATATATCACATCTCAAAAGCAATTGAGATGGGTACAATTCATGATGAAATTCATT
>NW_011888820.1:10235511-10278197 GCF_000151845.1 Pteropus vampyrus | reverse complement strand
TAAGATCTCTGGCAAAAGTGAAGACCGGGTTGAAAAAAAACTACCTGTGATTTCATTCAAATCAAATGAGAAATGCAGAACACCACTCATGAGAATTAGGTATCTCTCCTTTGTTCTTCTGAGGCTGCAGTGAAGGGAAGATTCTTGGCCAAATTGAGGTTCCTGTAACTTGATATTTTAATACTTCCCACCAAAGAATCTTACCAGTATTTATAAATTCTAGAAAAATCTCTCTGTTCTTTAACCTCTTTTCAGTGGTATATTTCCTCATTCACTTAGTCATGTATTAGGTGGTTTAGCATTCACTCACAACCCATTTAATGTGGTTTGAAAAAGGAACAGTTATTAATATATCACATCTCAAAAGCAATTGAGATGGGTACAATTCATGATGAAATTCATTGACTGTAACTTGTTACCTATGCTGAGACAATCATAATGTGTCCTTTGCCAAACAAACTAAAATATCCTGACCAGGGTTCAACTGAATATTCAAAGAATCAAAGGAAAAGAATCAAAGCAAACTAACAAAAATCTCCTCTAATGTTAACGCTGTTTAAAAATACATAGTTTAGCTTTGAAGAAAAACAAAAAACTAACTGAGCAACAAGACTCTTAACACTTTCCAAGCACAGACACATTTTAATTGTTGGATTACTTATGAATTTTAGAAGGGAAATTGGCAATTTATGTGCCATTTCTAGCAAAGGGAAAAGAGAGGCAATTAGGATTCTGTATGCTGTGCTTCAGTAATGGCTCAGAAGATGGAACTGCAAAAGGCCCATTCTTCCCTTTAGGACTGTATTTCATTTGTCAAAATGAATGTAGGATATCAAGTCATTCATAATATTTAGTAATATTCTCCCAGGTCAGAAGAAAACCATTGTATACCAGACATTAGCAGAGTAGAGCATGCTGACAAGAACAGAGATGCTGGTAATAGTTTAGCCTTGTCAAATGGCAGTCTCTGGCCATGAAGGATGTTCAGTGGGGCTCTGTTCAATTACCCAAAGAAGTATTAGATATTTGGTTTATTTGTCTGTATAGAGACCCTCTTTCATATCCTGGTCAAAGCTATTCAGATTAAAATCCTACAAATGCCATATTCCTGGGAGGAATCTAAAATGTCTATTTACCTGCCGGGATAGAGAAATAGGGATGATGTTATGATAGTATGTGTGTACATTTAGGACTGTATTTCATTTCTGGCATAAATGTGTGTACATTTAGGACGGTATTTCATTTCTGGCATAAATGTACATTTCTGTGTACATTTCTGGCATAAATGTTTACTCGCCTCTGCTTGTCAACAGCTGAGTAGTGTTTCTGTCCTCCCACTTGGAGTCATATGATATCAAGTGAACATCACCTCCGTTGGAGACTGCTAGTGTTTATCTTCCAAGTGCTAATATTAAAACAAAGCTCTTGATTCAGGCAATAGCAAGCCACGGAATTTCTGAGCATCATTTCTCCTTTTCTAGAGTCTTCCATAAGGGTAATTACCTTAAAAATTATAACATTGTGCTATTTTTTTTCAACACAAGTCACAAGTATTTTCTTGGCCAGAGGTGAAAGAGAAAGTACATATTTAAAATCAAAATAAAAATATTTATATATTTCAAAAATTCTATTGCCCTTTTAACTTTTAAGCATGTTTATGAAATATTTTTTAAATTATTTTTTCAATTATTTTTTAAAAATGTTTACAAAAACGGAACCATTTAGGGAGTCTATAAGATGCCCGAAAAGTTCTTATTTTGACTGTAAGTCCTTTCTTACATAGACAATTAAATTACTCTATAGAACTAGAAACTAAAATTTTTAAGTTCTGTGAGAGTGGAGACCATTGTAACCTCAGTAACCACCAAGCAGTAAGTGGTTAATAATCATTTGTTGAATGAATGAATAGAAGGATAGAGTATTGACAAAATGAAAGTCTATTAAGATAAAAATAATAATAGGATAATAATACAATTATATAACTTCACAATTGAACATTATTTTGATTTAATCAGTGAAATTTTTAATGATTATCTTCATCAACAAAAAAGATTCTGTGAAATTATTATGCTTAGTATTAACAATATATTTAATTATTCCTCATATTTGTGACTTACTGGCCTTTCCTTGCTTTACTAAACATGTTTTTATACTCATTTCTTATAAGAGAACTTTAAAATGACAAGGACAACTGACTCTGAAAACAGCATAACATGCTGAAAAACAGTAACGGCAAATACACAGAAACAAACCGGACTGTTTACTTGGCAATTTTAAAAATTTGAAAATTAAATTAAAAATGCGAAAATTTAGAAAATTAGGTTTATTCATTTTTGTTTTCAGAAGCCTTTGATGTCTCTAGGAAACAGAAATCAAACTGTTGTTGAAACTTAGAAAATAATTTAGAACAGCGCTTAGACTTTTATATATTTTTTTAAACCAGTGTAGAACAACAAATCAATATTTATAATCCTCTATGTACCAGCACCATGCTAAACACTTCACAGTATATAAAGAGAGTATATGATCACTGCGTTCAGGTGACATATTTTTTATAGGGGAAAAATGTAACTAACAGTCATGAACAAGAACTAAATTATTCAAAACAGAAGGAATTAAGTCTTAGCTAGGGAGAAAAGAAAGATGCTTAGCAAAGATGTCATAAGGTGGTTGAAACTGACCTTGTGTCTTACGGATATGATTCAGAAAAATGAAAAGAACGTGTGGGCATGTCTAGCCTGTGAGTTAACAGGAACCTGATAGCAGGAAAGGGATGCACATGGCATGTATGAAATCAGAATACTGGCTCAAGGAGAACTGATGGTGCGTACAAGATGCTAGAACTCTTTTTAGGGCACTGTACAAGCTATTGTTAGCAGAGGTGTGAATGGAAGGAGGGATTTCTTTTAGAAGCCTCTTTAAACCTGAACAACATTCACTTGTCAGGGGAATAATTCGAGATATTAGTTTGTTCTTTCCTCCTGTGCTCATTCCATGGATCTTGAGATATGGGGTTGTCATTTGCCTAGGGCAAGTTGTCTGATGGGGCTGGAGAGCAAAGACTCCAAATTCTTGGCTCCTAAATTTAAAAGGGTGTAATAAAAATATTTGAAAGAAAAAGCAACCTGGTAAAGTACATCTACACATATATAACTGCCTCCAGATCAGGAAACCATATGAGCTATTCAGGAAAAGGGAGCAAATTTGGAAAAAAAATCAAGAACCTGTAGACTTTTGTCTTCCTTTGTGCTCTGCCCCTGTCCCTCCCTATAACTCACTCCACATCTGAAGGTGGGGAAGGATACAATGGAATTCTCATTTAAATTTTGGTTTCCGATAACAAAAGGGACTCATGCAGAAGCCCCTGGCACCATCATGATGGAAGAGAATACATCACTGGTCCAGTATGAACTCCAGACTGGAGTTAGCCACCAACCCAATGTCCTTCATCAGAACAGAATTTGCTGATAATAGAGAGTGGTGAGAGACAGTGTTAAGGACACAGTGAGAGCCTCTGCGTATCCCTGAACTCTGAATCTCAAGATGTGGGGAGAATAACTAAGATGTGGTAAGGAACACCAAAAGAAGCCTAGAGATTGGGCCAAGGAAAATGCAGTGTGACAACCAGAGACCATGGCAACATCACAAACTTCTAAATAGGTAAATTCTGAGCAGAGGCTGATGACCAAACTCTGATCACCGTTTTGGCAGGTGGTAAATCATGAGATATACCTGAAATATATCTCATGATATATATTAAAGGACATCTTCCTAGGATCAAACACATTGAAACTAAGAATCAAATGGTTTCCATAGCTTTTGAGCAAGGTTCTTTATCATCCTACCCCATTCCTCCAACTTAGACTCAAATCCAGGGAGAAAAGAGGTGAGAAAAGCCAAAGATGAAGTTTTATCCAGAATGTGCCTGGATTATAAACTGGGATGGCTGAGAAATTACCATATTGTCACAGAGTTTAGTTAGAATAAATTATGATTATGTTTGTGTACGTGAAAAAATGAAGACTTAAAGCCAGAAAATATATTTTGATTATAGAAAATAGTGTTACATTTTTTAACTCCCGTCCATGTCCTTGCAATGCAACCTGCTAAGTTTATTTTTAGAGTCCTTCCACATTAAGGTCCTTCAAATGCTGGTGACTTCATTCTCCATTTTGGCTTTCTCTACCCACCCATGCCTCAGGGGACCAGGGTTCAGAATTATCTAACCCAAACTATCAATAGTGCTGCTGTTGAGAAACCCTACTGTAGATAAATTTTCGTCACTTCTTGAGCAATAAAATTAACACATTATTTCCATTTCTACCTGTGAGTGGAAAGACCAGAAATGGTCTTCTGGATTCAGCCAAAGATCTGAATCTGAGTGGAACCCTGAAACTTCCAAAGCTCATCAAGCTGCAACTCTTGCCCTTAACTCATGGAATATTCACAAATTGTCATGAACATTGTGACTTTTCCTTTTATCTGTATTGTGGGGTACCTCTGCCCAAAACACCATTCTGTTTAGATGTGGTCTTCCACCAGCAGCAGCAGAATGATATAAACAAAGGCTGCCATTAATTTAATTGAATTGAATGTTATGCTCTTGGTATACATTTTCTCATTTAATCTGAACAACAACCCTATGAAGTAGGTTTTACTATGTTGTAACCAAGGATCAGAGTTAATAATTATCTTTCTAAAGCTCATATCACTGGTAAGGAGCAAAGCCATAATCTGATGATAAAAACTTTTCTAATGATTATTCTGTACTCCATGACTCTCTGCCTACCCTTTCTTTCATTATTGTTCTCCAGGAACTAACACATTCATGTATCATGTTCTCTCTATTGGCTAAATGGGTTGTTTAACATTGGTTTAACCCCTACAACATGACTCCAATTTTGAATCAGGACTGTCTAGAAATGCCTTTCTTTTTGCAGACTCACCAGATTGGAGATGAATGTACTCTTGAATATCAGCACAAACCAAAACTAAATCTCAGTTTACACATTCCTCTGACAATTTTCTGGGCTGGAATCCAGTCCAGAACCTCCTTTTTGTCTATTTACTCACCATGTTTCTTTTGTCTCCTTTCTCTATCATGATCTGACTCTCTTGAAAAGTATTGGCTAGTTTTTTTGTAGAATATCTCTCACTTTGGATTTGTCTGATGTTTCCTCATTATTAAATTCAATTGTACATTTTTGGCAAAAAATACAAAAGACATGATATTGTGCCCTTGATCTAGAGATGAAGCCAAGAATATGACTGGAAAATCTTTTGTTAAGACCTCAGAAGATCAAAGATAATGCCGCAGAGAACTATTCAGTCACACAAAAGCCCCCTTCGAGATTAAAGGTGTGCCACTGCCACCTTGGGTTGAAAAGGACAGAGACAGTATAAAAGTACAAAGAGGCAATTGGATCCTCCAAAATGTCAGAAAGTAGCCTGGGAAAACTACTCAATGGCAAACAGGTGACATCTTTCATGTAAAGGGAAAGATGACTCATCAGGCAGAACTAAGAGCCCTGTTATGGACTGAATTATGTCCCCCAAATTTATATGAAGCCCTAACCCTCAGTGTGAATATAGGGCCTTTAAGGAGGTAATTAAGATTAAATGAGGACATAAAAGTAGAGCCCTAATTAGTTAGGACTGGCATCTTTCTAAGAAGAGGAAGTCACACTAGATCTCTTTCTCACGGTACACACACAGAGGAAAGGCCAGGTGAGGACACAAGGAGAAGGCAGCGATCTGCAAATGAGGAACAGAGGTCTCTCCATACGCCAACACTGCTGGCCCCTTAATATTGGATTTTTGGCTTCCAGAAGTGTGAGAAAATACAATTTTGTTATTTATCTATCCAGTCTGTGATATTGGTACGGCAGCCCAAACCAACTAATACAAGCCCAGAGGACTGAGCCAGAAGAATGATTGCTGGTGCTAAACAAGACATTGTCAACATTTTTTCATTTAGATTTCATAATTGCAATGAACCAAAGTCTCATTTCTGGCTCCTATTTCCCCACTTCTTTGACCGGGAATAATGATTAGCCTATGTCTCTTCCCCTAATGTATGTTGAGTGTGTTAAGAGCAAATAAGCTGGATCTTTAGTTTCACAGGTCTGTATGTGAGAGAAATTGTGCATAAGGAGCTGTAATTGAGTAACTACACCTGAGAAGGCTCATCTATACCTGGACCTGATTTAAATGACAGGATTCTGGACTTTGAGCTGATGCTGTAATGGAATGAGACTTTGGGGACCTTGAAATGAGATAAATGTATTTTGAATGTGGGAGGAATGTTAAGTCTTGGACCTAGAGTGCATACTGTAGTAGGCAGCCTCCCTTATAGCCTCCACTGATCCCCACTTCCTGGTATTCTCACCTTTCTGTAATCTTCTCCTTGTGGGCTGTACTTAATTGACATGCTTCTAATGATTTGAAGGTACAGCAGAAGCAATGGCATGTCGTCAGAAATAGGCTGCAAAAAGGCTGTGGATTCTTATCTTAAGTTTTCTCTCAGTCACTCTCTAAAGAAAACCACTGCCATGTTGTAGAGCTACCCAATGCCGAGAACCATTTGAGCAAGGAACTGACATCTCTGGCCAACAGCCAGTGAAGATCCAAGGCCCGTGAAGAGCTACATAAATGAGTTTAGAAGCAAATATTTAACCTAGTCAAGCCTTGAGATGATTTAAGTCCCAGTCAACAACTTGAATGCATACCTATGAGAAACCTTGATCCAGAGACACCCACCTAAGCTGTGCCCAGATTCCTGATTTGCTCGACTTTGAGCTAATAAATATTTGGGGTTTTTTAGCCATTAAGTTTTGTTATAATTTATTGTGCACTGAAAAATAACTAATACATTTGTTACCACTGCATCTCTCCTTCTTGAAATATCTCTAGTGTGCCTTTAAGTTTGTCTTTCATCCAATATTTGCATTTACCTTCCAATTCTTAGTCTATTAATCTCTTAGATTGGCTTATACTAATTACATATAGTATAATTAATATGTAATATATATTATACTTTATATATTATAGTATATATTAGCTAGGTATAATAAATTATATGTTATATATAGGTAGAAAGGATTTTCTACCTATAAAGCAGAGTAAAATAGTGCAACAAAAGGGCCTGAGAGATAGCAAGTGAATGGCTGAGAAGAGATTGAGAATTCAGTACAGCAAGAGCTAGAAGTCAGAAGTCATGAGAAAAATGTAAGTGACATCTCTCATCAACCAACCCCAAAAGAAATCAATATAGCTATTGGAAAATATGCTAGGTTTCCAACAATATATGAGAAGAGGTGTCAATGAACTTTTTGCTTAAATATTAAAGGAAAAGTGACTCTAGAAATCTAGAGTACATGTCGTTACTCCAACAGGCTAATAATGTCTTAGTTACACACCCAGACACAGACACTCACATGCAGATATACCTTCTTTTGATGAAATCAGAAGCAATACTACTACTACTGATGCCTTTTAACACATACATAAGTTCAAGGTGGGTTTTGTGAAAGAGGAGAGAATCAGCTTTACCACCTGGTTCTACTATGTCAGTGAACGCCAAGATATGATGGTGCCCAAATAGAATCGGCCCGGTTGAGTACATCTACATAATACAGATATGGCTATTCCTCCACAAATTGCTTGCGGAGGGTTGTTAAAGATATAATAATAAACAAGAATATCATACTCAATTGGCATGAGAAAAGATAGTGTTTAAGTCCTAGTCTGTGGATTGCAGTAACTTTCAGTTAAATGTGAAGTAACATTTTTACTGGTTGTAAAAATCCTGTGGCAAACCAAATCCAATTTACTATGATTCAAAATTAAAACCCAGAATTTTTGGTTATTTTGTTTTACACACTCAAGACAGCAGAGGACATTGTGAATTTTATATAAGAATTCTTTATCCCAGTCTTAGAAATGTGCTTTTTTTTTTTTTCAGTAATAGTACCCATGATCCACAACTCTACTTCAACTCATAAAACTAAGAATTTTCATCTCAGTCACCTAACTCACTGTACTGGAGGAATATTTTATTTTTCTTGGATTTTATTGTCGAACACAAAGGAATAATATTACGGGGCAATTTTCTCTCTGTTGCCTATAGCAATGATAAACCAAAAATGTGTATGAGTAAGAGTAAAATATGATGTCAATCAAAAAACAATCAATTTTGCCATATAAAGAATTTTTTTTTAATAAAAATATCTTCCTGGTGTAAGTATTAACCTGTCCTTGATTTCTGAAAGGAAGATGGTTTTACTGAATATAGTCAAGGGTAACCAATATCTTATTTTTCTCTCATATTCTCATTTTATGAGTTAGTCATTGCAGTGTTTAAAATTACAAATTGCCATGTCCCAGCAGCCCATCATGTTCCTGAGTTTATCAAAAACATTTTAACATTGGAGTAAGGAAAGCAAACATTATTTGGAAGTAAGTCTGTGTGCATATCTATATACACACTTACATTCAGCCACAAGCATGTATGTATGCCTGAATATGTGTGTATGTGTAGGTGTACGGAATGGGAGAGAGAGAAGGGAAGAGGGAGAAGAAAAGGGAGAGAGAGAGGAAGGAAGAATAGAAACCAGCATGCCATGTTCATTCTCCTCTCTGAGCTTCCGTTTATCTCCATCTTGCTCTCTTGACAGGTGTGTCCTTCTTTCTCCTCTCCTTATCCAGCTCCTTCTTATCATTTAAGATCTTTTGCAAGTCCTTCCCAGCCCACGTTGGCCCTCTGCATTCTTCCTCTTCTTCATGCCTTTCTAATATACACCACATAACTGAGCATTTAACTACGCACTTTTATTGCTCTCGGAATGTTCTGTGTCAATTTTGTCTCCCCAATTAGATTATCGTTGCCTCGAGGGCAAGGACTCTGTATTATCATTATGCATTATTGCATCCTCCCTTGCTATGCTATATCATGGATGCTAAATAAATGAACATAACTATAATGAAATAACGAATTTCCGATGAGCTTGTAATTTTGATTAATAAATTATAATTGATTCTTAAATTGGGGCCTGAACTTTTTAGACTGTTTCTATGCATTTCAGACATCTATGTCCTCAATTTGAAATATAGTATAGCTTAGTGGTTAAAGCCACACTATTTTTGAATCTCAGTTCTCCAATTTACTAATTGTGTAATCTTGAGCAAGTAACATAAATGTCCTCTGCCCAGACTTACTCTGTAAAATAGAGATAATGATAGCAGCTAACTCACAGAATTCTGGAATAATTAAACAAATTCACGATCGGCATATAGAATGCCTGGTACATATAAAGCACTCTGCAAATGCTGACTATTCTGCTATGGTTGAATGAAAATCATTGTTTGGTAACCTCACAAAACTTGGCTATAATTAGTTTGAAAAAAAACCAATGTTATTAGTCTCATTTTCTAGAAGACAAACAATCTATTTAAGAAGTTATGGGGAGGTGAGGTCTAAATTAAATCACAGGCGGTTTATGCCAAACACAAGGCAAGAATGATCAAGCTCAGCCTGTGCCAAAACTTAAAATGTAATGTCTTTCCCCAGGTCTACATGTTTTTTAGATCCCTGACCTAATAGGGTTTAGATCAAATTAGTCTGGCAAAGTTGATCTCAGGAGCAACCCTAATATAATAGCTTGGTGTTTTGGGGTTAATATGACCAAAAGCCTAAGAAAGTATGTGATTAAGCTTATGAAAGTGGTGTTTATTTTGGGGAAGGGATAAAAAGATAAGTATATGTATATGTATATGTATATGTACATGTATACATATGTATATATATGTGTGTATGTATATGTATGAAATAAATTCATAAAATTCATGACTCTGTTATTTGCCATATCCCACATGCATCTGTCGTCGTCTTGAGAACCTCATTCAGAAGAAAGGTGTCTTAGATAAGTTGTAAATGGATCCCTTGGCATATCATTATCTAATAATATCCTACCACAGCATAACCCCTAAAATGTATTTCATAAGACCTTTGTGAAAACTAAAGATAATGTTTGTAAAGTTCTTAGCACAGTATTTAGTACATAGAAGAGGAAGCAAATAATATGTATTACCTTTTATTATTTTAGTTATTACAATTAGGAGAAAGAATCTCAGAAAAACTGTTACTCTAAAGTCAGTTAATGGCAGAATGAAACTCAAAACATGTATTTCTTACCATAACTTTCTTACCTCCATTTCCCTCTGTTTTATGTGCCTTTTGAATCCTGGGTAGACTCCAGATCAATGGCCCCTCACTTTGGCACTGCCAAACCTGGTTTTCCTTCCTTTCCTCTGGCTGTGACCCCTTCTCATTCACCAGATTACCTTCCTTCTTATGCCCTCCAAATGGAGGGTTTCTAAAGGCTCTCTCTTTTCCCTGCACTTAGTAACCCATTCTAACTGTCACCACCCTAGAACCAGTTCCTAAGTCTGTATCTTCATTTTGACATCTGTCTTGTGCGCTGTTTTTTTTGTTTGTTTGTTTTTTCTAAACGCCTGCAGTATCTGGTATTCCAAGGTGGTCTCCCATCCAAGTACTAACAAGGCCCGACCCTGCTGAGCTTCCGAGATTAAACAAGATCAGGCACGTTCAGGGTGGCATGGCCGTAGACTTGCATGCTGTTTTTTAACCCTGCCTTTACAATTGCTTGCTACATATTTCCCAGCAGCTGTTTTGTTGGCACCTTTAAGTCAAAATGATGGAATCATTACCGGCTCGTCCTCTCTCTCCACTCTCTTTCTCCAACCATGTGCATCTTCTAACATTTCCAGTTTTAATAAAAGAACTATTCTTCTTCCTTTATACTCAAACCCTCAAATGCTCTCCCTTCTCTCCTTCCAGGTCCAATCATATATGATTTGTTGTCATTCTAGAGCTACACTGAACAATATGGTAGCTACTAGCAACATGTAACTATCGAACATTTGAAATGTGGTTGGTCTGAATTGAGATGAGCTGCAAGTGCAAAACGCACACAAGGCTTTGAACACTTACTACAGTAAACGAGAGTATAAAATATCTCATTAACACTTTTTACATCAATGACATGTTAAGATGATAGTATTTTGGATATATTCAGTTAAATAAAATATATTATTAAAATTAATTTTTTACATTTCTTTTTATTTTGTTTTAATGTGACCCCCAGCAAAATTAAATTACGTATATGGATTGCTTTATATTATATATTTATATATTGTATATTTTATTTATAGATTATTTATTTATGTATTATTATATTATCTTTATATATCAGACAGCATTGTTCTAAATCATTCTAGTCTTCCTTCTCAACATTTCTTGAATTTCTTCTATTCCAGTCTTACTATTATCATCTAGTTTAAGCTTCTTCCAGTGCATACCAGCTGGTCTTTGCCTATACAGTTTCCCTCCTCCAATGTCCTCATTCATGCTGCATTCTTTCTCCAAATTAATCTTCCTAATGAAAGGTTCAAATCAAACCATTCCCTACTCAAAAAAAAAAAAAAAAATTACTTCTCTCTGTCCATTAAATAAAGTTCAAACTGTTATAGCCCCCAGCTAGCTGCTTCTTTACATATAAACTGTGATGCCTTGAGATAATAAGGTAATACAGAGCAAGATGATGCTCTATTTAGCTGGAAGAGTCATATTTTTTTAATTTTTATTTCTTGAAAGGGAGAGAGTCACATGGCAAGTCCATAGGGACTGGTCCATGACTTTAACTTGACCGGCTCAGAGGAAGCTATCCTTCGAAATATTTTACAAGCTGAAAGAATATATCTTCTTTCATGAGTTCACAAAGCTATCAACCTGCTGACAAAAACCAGCAACTTTTATAAAAATAGGATAGAAGGAGGGATTCCTGATGCTGCTGAAGAACGGTTTTGGCTCCTCCTTTGAGATGCCAAGATTGATAATAGTGTGTTGTAAAGATCTCAAATGCCTAAATTTTACCTGCCAGTGGTAAATCAAAACAAAACAAAACAAAACAAAACAAACAAACAAAACAAAACAACAACAAGAAATATCTGAGAAGAGCAAGAAATAACCAAACTTTTCTGAAGCAATTAATTGGAACAACTGGAAGTACAAAGGGAAGCGTGACAAGACCTCATGCAATTATCTAGCCATTCGGCACTATTTTCTGAATGTCAAATGATCAGTAGAGCAGACTCAAAAATTTTTGCTCTTCCAAACTAAAATCTAATACCATTTTATTTTATTATTATTATTTTTTAACGCATACAGCACCTAGTATTCCTAGGTTGTCTTCTATCCAAGTACTAACCAGGCCCGACCCTGCTTAACTTCTGAGATCAGACAAGATCGGGCACTTTCAGGGTGGTCTGGTCGTAGACGACTAATACCATTTTAATATTAAATCTTATTATTATTAACACGTTCACAGTAATCACTTCAGTTTGATTTTTAAGACCAAAACCTACTACTATTTCTTTCAATATGACCCCCAACACACCATCTTACCCTGATTACTGCTCATTTCAGGCCATTCATACTAATTCCAGGCCTTTTCAAGGCCATAGAATGGTAGAGCTTAGAGGGAAGTTGGAGATCATCTAACCTAACTCCTCATTTAGTAAATGAAGGCCCTGAGGTCCTGGAGCTCATGAAGTGAATTTCTGACAGTGGCCAGAACCCAGATCTGCCACTTCTAATCTTCTGTCTTCTTCTTCCTCTTTCTTCTGATTTTGCATATTGAAGTTTCACCTGTTTTCAAGATAGATAAATGGCACATCCTTGATTATGACCGACCAGCAGAGACCCATCTTTTTGGCCCACACGGGGTATGTAACTTGCTGGGTGTTTGTGATCTTTAACTCCCTTCTTGAATTTTAAACATGTTGATGCCAATGATGCTACCTGATACAGTGTATATCCAGTAAAATGCCTTCCACATGGAAACCCTTGGTGCATTTTTGTCAGATTAATAACCGAACAACAACAACAACAAAAACAAAACTTAGCAATTTGGGGCCTTGGCTATTAAATCTGTAATATGAGACAATGGATGCATAAAAATGTAAAAAAGTATAAGTCATAATGCAATGAATTTTGGTCTCCTTGAATAAAAAGGTTCCCCCTATATTTCAAGGTTTGTTATTGATTTTTTTTTTTTTTAAATGTCGTCCTTTCTCTTTGAGCCTTTCTTTTCATTAGAACATGCAGGAGGGAATTAGTGAATTATAGCAGAGACCACACTATTAGGGATTTAAAGATTAAGTTTGGAAATCCATCTGTCTCTTTAAAATATGAAGAGACAGTTCAGCTGAGTACAGAAAGGCTGCCAGCCAAAAAGATTCAGTCAAGTTAAATTGAAAAAGAGTTGGTTAGTTTTTGCCAGTGGATGTTTAAATGTAGGATAATCCATCACCCCAATTCCTCTTTCCTGGTTTATTTATTAAGTAAATGTTTATTATACTAAATTCCATTTCAAACTGGGGCTAGAGGTGACTTTTAAAAAGCAGAAATTTCATACAATATGAGAATAGTTTAAAAGGGACAAAGCCATGAATACGTTTCTATTTTTAAATGTGCTGTTTACATGAGACTAGAAGGATGCTTAGAAAGTAAAACTTATCCTCAAATGAAAACTAGCCCTGAGGAAAATCCCCACATGAGAAACAAAATTCCCTCACAGAGGATCTACTAGTAATTTTTTAAAATAGGAGAGGGTGAATAGAAAGAACAAAAAAGGCAGTAACAGGCCTTCCATGTTTTTAACCATAGAGTCAAGAGTATGGAAGTTTATCAGCCAGTATTTAGTGGCTTTGGGGATAAGTAGATACTTGGGCACTTAATTAAATTCACTTCTATGCTATGCGACAATTGTTGAATATTTGTTATATCTAAATCAGTGTGCTAGCTAGGAAATATAAGGTAAATAAAGATGATTACACATAATTTCTATCCTCAAGTTAACCAGAAGTTTCACACAGTGTGGATACTGTTTATAGATCAGCTGATTTGTACATCATCCACCTCTCCACTTATAGACTCTAGTACTGATTTCTTAGGGATCTGAGTTACCTGGTAACTCTTTCCATTCACAATTTAACTGCTTTAATTTGGCTTCCTAGAATGTACAGTTCTTTATTTGGCCTAAATCCAAGTGTTTTTATTAAATCCATCTTAAAGACATTTCCAGAAATCGAACATTGGGCAGTTCTGAGATCTAAAGACCTCATTTGAGACATTTATATTTCAGTAACATTTACTCATATATCATATTTTACTGAATTTTATGAAATACTTTACATTCACTGAAAAACTAACAGAGAGTCATTTTGTTTCTAGAAGGTAAATTGAAACACAGATCAAACTTGAAAGGCATCTTGGGCACAATTTTACTAAAATTTTCGCTTCTTCAAAAATTATTAGGTAGTAAATAGAAGCTGAACCTTTTTCTGCTACCCATTAGGCACTTAGTAATGTATGTTAATGAATGAATTAATTGTTTTGTGAAAAACGTAACCTTGTAACATTTGGAAACTTTCTCTTGTTAAAGTTTAATTACCCAGAAAGGTAAGCAAAGGTAGAGAATGACTCAGTAATGTAGAACACTCTAAGAAAACAAGCTGGTGTTTCCCAGGGCAAAAGAGAGAAGTTACATTTTGAGGAGAGTTGCTGACCACAGGGGCCACTCCATTCGGCCTTAGTGTTATGGTGTAAGACACCCCAATTGTAAGTTTCTCCCCCAGAGGTGTTTACCCCATAGAAACCTCATCGCGGAAAGTTGTGACCAACAACCTGATATCCTGGAAAACTGTCCAACGTACCGAGCAGAGCTATCTGATTCCAAAGAGTCAACGGGATTTATTGCCAAGAATTCCTTTACAAAAGTTAGAGGACATATCATTCTCATATTTTGCCCTCCTGGGTGAGATATTTAAATAAACACATAGTTTCATTCTTGTACTCATTAGCTGAGTATTCTTTGAAACTTCAGTTACAGATCACTCAAAAGAACAGTGTGACCTTCGTGAAAGCTCAGTCTTGGAACTCTGTGAGGAAGGTAATTACAAGATTAATGTTTTCCCTATTTAAAACTAAAAACTAAAAATAGCTGCAACGGCCTCTACTTATCTTAGAGGGGAGGTAGGCTGACAAGAGACAGGGATTATACTGCTAGAGAACATCCACAATAAATTCTTCCATGTTTCAGCATTGAATATGTTACTCAGGGACTACGAAGCAGCGTTTGTCACACATGCAATGTATCTTGTTTTATCAACAAAATGTGAGCTTAATTTATTTCTTTTTGGAATGTGAACAGAAATTCATTATTTTCAAATGTTCATATTTTGATGTTTAATATTTTGGCAGTATTTTAAGCATGCAAAAGATCATTGATTTATTTGCTAAATAGTCTCATTTATTATTTCCATTGTATGGGGAACATGAAGGAATTCAATTGACTTTACCAAGGTTACCAGCAAAGCAATGATAAGAAACCCGAGAGTGAATCCTTTCTGCTTTCAAATATTTTGAAATATTTGGCTCATGTAAAGAAAAAAAATATTGTATGATGAAAGAGCCCTTCTGGGAATGAAAAAGAGAAACCTGTCTCTCGATGCCTAGAGGTCTACGCTAGCTCCAAAGAAAAAGCTTGTATTTTAGGCACAGAGCTCAAATTAATCTTTTCTTTAACTGGACATTTTCCTTATTATTGTTCTGAACTTGGAAAAACAAATGGAAATAATCACAACATCACAATTTTATAAAAATGTCCCTTCGTAGTTTTATTTTTAATGACAGCATTTTGTGTTTGGGGCACATATTTAAATAATTTAGTATATCAGTGAGGCGTCCATGTAAAAGATCCCTCCTGCATTGTAATAGTTATTGAGCTAATAAAGCTTGTTAGTCAGTTACTATTCTTATCTTCTCATTTAGTCCTTGTAAAAAACTGTCTGGGGAAGAGGCTATTACGATCATGCCCATTTTACAGATGAGAAAATGATGTATAAAAAAGTTACCTCGTTTTCCCAAAGTCACACAGTAAAGGTTGGAGGTTAAATGTAAACAGGCCGAGTATCCAAAACAAAACAGAATTCAGTATATTTAGTCAACCTCACGGCCCTGTCAAAGCTACTTTTTAGCCCATAAAACCTCTTTCCTCTTTCCAAGTGGTTTCTTGAAAATAAGAATAATCACAACAAAAACTTCAGCGGAATGTTGATTTGATTTAGTATTTCTAGAAAACCTTATTTCTATTTCTAGAGCTTTCGTTACTGCTAGAGTTTTTGCCATTGGTCTGCTTACTAGTGCTGTTTTATAGATAGAGAAGCATTCAGGGCAAACTGAAATCAAATTCACTTTGCCTCACACAGGCCAGGCAGCCTGGGGCATGTTATCTAATGTCTTCTAGTCCCTTTAGTATTGGTGTTCAGTAAATGGTTCCCAATTTTCTAGCTATAATTTTTTTTTTAAGCAATTAAAGGGTATTTAATTTAGCAATTAAAGGGAGATTAACTAGTCCAAACATGTCAATTTACAAGTGAAGAAAGTAAGGCCCAGAGGAATTAAGTGACTTTAAAAAGCCCCTCAACTAGCTCCTTGTAGAACCAGCAATGAACCCAAGCTGCCAGAGTGCCAGGCATGTGCTCTTTTACTATTCTGTGCTATTCTCAAGGGGATTAATATATGATTGACGATCTCTGCCACAAGAAGTTTTCCTCAGGCAGATAGCGCATGATTATTTTTAGGTATAACCAGAGTTACTTACGTGCTGGGCAAAGAGGTTTGTGTAGCCAAAAGTCTTTTCGCTGTCTATGAGTTTTAAGCTCCAGCAAATGTGGACAGAGTCTCTCGTTGCCGTTTGTGTGACTCCCATTTGCCAATTTGGATCCATACCATTTTAGCTGAGCTTGGAAAGTTATATAAATATTATTTTGGTGGTTTTCCTGTCTTCTGAAGCTTTGCTGCAGACTTAAATGAGACCTCATGCTTCAGAGGTTTCTCCTCGGTGAGCATTTCTATAAAGCCTCTTCATGGAGTTTTCCTGCGGGGAACATGTGCCTGTAGCACTGCCACTGGCTCCTTAAATGCATTGAGATCTCTGTGGCATGGCCCAGGGCTTTCTCTTTGGCTCCTGTGTTCAAAGTTTTACCGTTAATGTGGATAAATATATAGATGGCTTGCTGAGCCAAATTACAGATTACACAAAGGTGGTGAGTACAATGAATGTGATAACAAAGGAAACGGGTTATAAAAATCCTAGATTATGGACCAAATGTAATACAGTGAAATCAAAAAAAGGAATTTTTTTTTTATTTCTGGACTTGGGTGCAAAATTTAAAAACTGTACAAAGATAGATGGGAATTTATGTTTGATATAACATTGGCATAGGTCAAATTATACCTTGGCATAGATAAAAATGCCCAAGATTTTAGGCTGACTGTGAATATGATATGAGTTAACAGTCATATGGCTATAAAAAAGATCATTTTATCTTGTACTGTCTTACAACCTGTGGGTTTCAGAACAAAATAAATAATTTGGTTCCACTCATTTTAATCAGACCACATATGGACTATTATTTTTTCTTTTTATGTAACAGGGACGTAGTTACACTGAAGAGCATCGAGAATGTTTGATAAGAACAAGAGATGATTCAAAAGATATGAAGAATGGTTGAAGGAACTAGAATTTTTTTATCCTGAGGGAATAACGATAACTGTCAACAACTATGAAGGAACTGAGATTGTACCATATTTGCAAGCTGACAATTAGCCTGACAGTGTCATGGATGCTGGCAGGAGACACAAGACAGAGACAGAGGATTGTTTATCATTTATTACTCACAGCCATCACAGTACCCAGAGTATCAGCATTTTCTTGTGCCAGTTCCTTAAGTTCCAATTCCCACAGGGCAATCCAGAAAGGACCAGATAACACTTGCACACACAGCGAATTGCATTACAGAAGAACCCAAACCTTAGAAAATCCCAATCTTTTATAACAGGCTGCAGAGCAAACCTACCCAACCATTTTCCTAGGAGAAGAGAGATACTATCTCGAAACAAACATCTTTGAAAAGAACAAAGTGCTATCAGCGCCTCTACTGGAAATACATGCAGAAAGAGGGGAGATACATGGAGAATTATCTTTCGACAATGATATCTATATCTTGAGGGTTGTCGTGTTAAAGAGTATTAGAAATCTGTCACTTAAGAAAAAACATTATCCAATTGTTGAAAATTACAGAAAGTTCGTCGACAAGGAAATATTTTATTAAAAAAAAAAAAAAGAACAAACTCAAAATGAGATGGACTTTTTAAGAACTTAGACATGTTCAGACAGAAACCAAGCAGCCGTTTGTTGTGACTATTGTATAAATATTCACATACCAGAGAAGCACAGAATTTAATGTTACATTAAGCTTCTTCCAGCACTTTACTTAGAAAATAGAGGGAAAGAAAGAAATGAAGTAACTAGGGAAAAATGCATGACAGAAAAGGATAAAGAGCACTTTCAAATTTGAAATACCTCATGTATATCTTCTGGTGCTCTATCTATATCCCAAGAGGATCCAGACATCTGATAAATCAGAGATAGGGCCATATCCAAAACCTTGATGAACTTGATGATATAATCTCCCTTGTCACGCCTTTTAGCTAAAGAGACAGAGACAGAGAGAGAGAGAGAGAGAGAGAGAGAGAGAGAGAGAGAAGGAAAGAAAGAAAACGAGTCAAAGTTCTGTTTAGAAATAAAGAAACGTGGAAGCCTTATTCTACATTGATTATCTTTTGTTTTGAAGAACAGAATCTTTGCTAAGGAATACTTTATAATTTACCTGAAAATACTTCTGGTTGTCCAGACACTTTAACTGAAGCTTAGGAATATCCCAAAAGAAAACACAGTGCTCACAGGGGTTTTTTAAAGAAACAAAACAAGTTTGTTTCCCCCAACTCTGCCCACCAAAAAACAGATTGCTTAAGAATAATTGTAATGTCAGTTAGCATATGGACATTTTTCGCTTCATGGATTTATTAACTGTTCATGCTATTTGAATTCATCGCACACCACACATGTAAGATGATACAACTATAACCAATGGGTGGCAACACGACTGTGGCCAATTTGGCCTCTATTTCTTTATATGTAAAGAAGCGAGAGGATTGAAATAGATGACAGCAATGTTTCTCTCCATCTTTCCAAACTGCAGAGAATTCTTCTTAAAAGCTGGAATAAATTTGGAGCTCTGGGGATGGTAGGTAATAAGGCCTAGAAGAAAATAAAGGTGGAAATCCCCTTTGAAAGATGGTTTAAAGGGAATTTCTCATCTTAAAACACAGAAACATCAATCAGGATATTGGATAGGCTATGGGATGGAGGGATATAAGAGTATCTTATGGTGCTTTGGAATGAGACATGAGTGTAGTTTATGGCAGGAATCTGAAAACAAAAATTTCACTCTTTGCTAAATACTGCAGGGAATCTTATTTTTAAAAAATGACCTTGGAAAGGGCCCCAGACTGGCTGAAGTGTTGATCCCTGGCTCATCATGCTGTAGAGGAAGCTGTAGGATGAGGAGGCCTTGCTCCTGAACAGGTAGACATCTGTCTGAAAACGATTCCTTTATTCTTTTAAGAAATAGGAGATACAAACTTTAGAGGGCCCTTCTTTTGCATCTCAAAACAGATAACCTCTACTGGTCTGGGTCGGTTTGATCCCAGATTGCATGTGCACATATAATGATTTAAGCACTTTTTCTGGAGATTATGGCTTTACTCTACAAACTCTGTGATTAAGTAATAATTGAAATACCCCTCTGGCATAATTTATCTCAGAAGGCACACATCTCAGATGTCACAAATCATATCTCAGAATTTATTCAGTATTTTGAGGCTTAAAATATTTTTTGAAAATAATTTTTTCAATAAGTTTTAGATGTCATTTCTAAAAATTGACATCCTGTCAAAACTACAGGGTTTAAAAAAATTACTTATGATTTTGAATGATTTATTAAATGATTCCATACCGTTTATACATCTTACCATGACCATATACAGCTTTGACAGTGTATAAAATTTATCAATATAATTACAGTACAAAAGCTTTAGTATTTCAGTAAAACACTGTGTAATGAATCCAATAAAAAAAAAGGAATTTGAATACATATTTTTTTTCTATACATATAAGCATCTGCTCTAACTTCTGCCTCCTAAAACTGTTGCTTATTTTGTTTCAGCTTTAACCCTTAAAAATAGTAAAAGGATGATCTGGGTTGGAATGTTCATTAGTTTAACAGCAGGAGTCAAGTTAATCTCCTTCATACCCACACGTAGATTTACTTTACTCAGTGTTTAAGATACTTTAGAAAGGTCTCTTGGAGGGAGCAATTTTGATCTAGAACTTGGGGTATCTTGGGGGCTTAAACCAATCAGAACTCAGACTGAGAATGAGTTTGCCACATTTTTTTTTTTTTTTAAATCAAAAGGCATCTCTATTCTAGAGTGACCTTGGGAAAGTAATTTTTTCATCCTGGGATGCAGATAAACACGATAGAGGGCAGCTGCACTCATTATAAATATCTTGTAAAGTAGGCAAAATGCTGCACTGTAACTCCTGTAGCCAGAAAGCCAGGAAAGAGAGGGCTTATGTGACCTTTCAGGAATATGCTGTTCACCCCAAGGAGCCAAGAGTAATTAAAACAGAGAGTTAGTTCTTCTCTAAGGAGGGATCAATTTACTCCAAACAGCCCACAGCTTTTTATCACTTGGTATGGTGCTCTTGCTCTGGGCAAGGGAGGGTAGGGGAGACCCGGTGAGGGAGGTTGAACAAGGAGCAGTAATCTGAGCAGGAAAAAACAAAAATAGAGTGGAGAATAAAGGGAGGAAAGAAAGAGGAGCAGACTCTGGGAAGCCCTGTGCCACTTACTGGCAATCCTGTGCTCAAAGGCCTCATAGAGGGCAGGTGGCTATTTTGGTCGGTTCCCGTTATAGATGGATGTAGATTCTAGTTCAGCCCTGAGGAAGCGAGTGGAAACTGGACTTGACAACCACTCTTCGTGTCATATTCTTTCTCATGAATCTACAGTGACTCTCATACTTCATCTTGCAGAACCCTCTGAAGTTCAGATCCTTTATGTTTCCTACGCAAGCTCCAGCTACTCCTCCAAGCACATTCTCCAGCTAAACTGCTCTCCTAGCTATAAGCCCCACACCTACACCTCCTTTTCTTTATTCTTTGGTTTTACCTCCTCTCTTCCTTTGCATATGTCTAAAACACCTCCACCTCCTAGGTCGAGGTATGATTTATTTCATAATAATAACTTACATTGCATAAAGCTTTATACCAAGCACTTAAACATGCACCATCACACCTGAGCCATTGCCTCCTGAGCTATTTTCTTGACTATCTTGACCCACACCCACCTCTCCCATATTCCATCTCCTCCTAGAGCATTTGCTCACTGATCTAACTCTACAGAATCAACCTCTAGGAATGGAAGGCTGTAGTAATCTACATTTTCAACAAACTCCCCAGAAAAAACATTGTTTATACATTTTTACCATGACCATGACCAATTTGTATGATAAAAAGTAATGTGTGAAGATATGTACAGTTCCCAGATGATTCTGGTAGTGTGAGAACCATAGGTCCATATCAGTCATTTCAACAATGATTCGGACACATTTCTTCTTTCATTACTTAGCTTTCCAACAGGGTAGAAATGTACTCAAGAGCAAGAACTAGGCCTGTACTGTTCCTATCTCTCCAGCGCTAGAAACGCCAGGCTCAAAGCAGGTGCTCAGTTAATACTTGAATGGGCTTGATTATACTCCCAATAAAATAAGAAAAAAATTAATAAGGACCTACATGGCATGGTGCATTTGAAGAAAAAAGAAAATTTTATAATTAGTGGATTAAAAAATCATGTATTCGTAAGAATGAAAAAATACTCAGGTCACTTAATAGACCACAAGATGACCACAGGTCAGTATCCATGTATTGCTTTAGACCTAGCAGCAAAGGACCTCTGAAAGCATCAATAAACTTGTAGCTTGTAGAAACCACAAGGCAATTAACTCTTTTAAATCTGACTTATTCTTGAAGTGGCATGTTCAATTATAAATTCTACAGCTAAAGAAGAAATTTGAGTAGTTGGACAGAGTTAAGAATCAAAACCTCATACATTCCTGGTGAGAAAGTAAAATGATGCAGCCTCTTGGAGAAATAACCTCATGGTTATTCAAAAAATTAGACATAGAGTTAGCATGTTACCCAGGAAATCTAATTCTAAGAGTATACCCAAGCAAATCGAAAACACATACCTATACAAAAACTTGTACACAAAATGCTCACAGAAGCATTCTTTTACTAGCCAGTGGATAACTATGAAAGCTGACAGATAAAAAAAAAAATGTGGTATAGCCAAACAATGGAATATTATTTGGCCATACAAAGGTATGAAGTGCTAATCATGCTACAATGAGGATGAACTTGTCTTGAAAACATGTTAGTAAAAGAAGCCAGACATAAAACGTCACATATCTTATAATTTCATTTATATGAAATGTCCAGAATTGGCAAATCTATAGAGACAGAAAGTGGATTAGAGATTGCCAGGGGCTGAGAGGAAGGGGAATGCGAAGTGACTGCTGGTGGGTATAGAATTCTGGAATTAGATAGTGGTGATGGTCACATAATTCTGTGAATATACTAAAAAGCACTGAATTGTATATTTTAAAATGGTAAATTTTATGGTATGTAAATTATATTTCGATAAAGTTTTTTTTGTTTGTTTGTTTTTAAGTAAAGGGGAAGAAATCAAGAGCAATGTGGGGAGGCAGCAATATGGGCAGCAAGACTCCCAAGAAATGTTTTTTAAAAAAGAGACAAGAAAGCAGTTTTACTAAGGGCTGCCTTTTAATTAAAAAAAAAAAAAAAAAATTATGGCTAGCCATGGAGAAAAAGACATAGACTATAAATACAGCCTGAGGGGTTTAGGTTGGATATAAGGTCTTCCTACTGACAGAAGTTGGAATAAGAGGTTTTCACATCTCTCTTTTTGGTGGACTTAAATAGTGCTTAGAGTAGGTTTTATGTGAGCAGGACAATTTGTAGAAGGCCTTCCTGAAATGGGAGAAGGATGAATTAGATGACTTTTCATGGTTTCTCTCTCTCTTTTCTCTCTCTCTTGAACACTCAGCATTCAGTATAACACACCGCCTCCAGTACATTTAGTCTTGGAGAAATAAAAGAGGAGACACTTTGTTTCTCAAAAACTTTTATTTCGTTTCTATATTCAGTCATAAATACACAATTCTCTTGAGACTGTAAAAGTCTTCTCTAAACAATTAACTTTCATTTAAAAACAACTTGAAACTGCACTTGCAACCTTTCATTTCAATTGGAAAGAAAGAGGAGCAGGCTCTGGGAAGCCCTGTGCCACTTACTGGCAATCCTGTGCTCAAAGGCCTCATAGAGGGCAGGTGGCTATTTTGGTCGGTTCCCGTTATAGATGGATGTAGATTCTAGTTCAGCCCTGAGGAAGCGAGTGGAAACTGGACTTGACAACCACTCTTCGTGTCATATTCTTTCTCATGAATCTACAGTGACTCTCATACTTCATCTTGCAGAACCCTCTGAAGTTCAGATCCTTTATGTTTCCTACGCAAGCTCCAGCTACTCCTCCAAGCACATTCTCCAGCTAAACTGCTCTCCTAGCTATAAGCCCCACACCTACACCTCCTTTTCTTTATTCTTTGGTTTTACCTCCTCTCTTCCTTTGCATATGTCTAAAACACCTCCACCTCCTAGGTCGAGGTATGATTTATTTCATAATAACTTACATTGCATAAAGCTTTATACCAAGCACTTAAACATGCACCATCACACCTGAGCCATTGCCTCCTGAGCTATTTTCTTGACTATCTTGACCCACACCCACCTCTCCCATATTCCATCTCCTCCTAGAGCATTTGCTCACTGATCTAACTCTACAGAATCAACCTCTAGGAATGGAAGGCTGTAGTAATCTACATTTTCAACAAACTCCCCAGAAAAAACATTGTTTATACATTTTTACCATGACCATGACCAATTTGTATGATAAAAAGTAATGTGTGAAGATATGTACAGTTCCCAGATGATTCTGGTAGTGTGAGAACCATAGGTCCATATCAGTCATTTCAACAATGATTCGGACACATTTCTTCTTTCATTACTTAGCTTTCCAACAGGGTAGAAATGTACTCAAGAGCAAGAACTAGGCCTGTACTGTTCCTATCTCTCCAGCGCTAGAAACGCCAGGCTCAAAGCAGGTGCTCAGTTAATACTTGAATGGGCTTGATTATACTCCCAATAAAATAAGAAAAAAATTAATAAGGACCTACATGGCATGGTGCATTTGAAGAAAAAAGAAAATTTTATAATTAGTGGATTAAAAAATCATGTATTCGTAAGAATGAAAAAATACTCAGGTCACTTAATAGACCACAAGATGACCACAGGTCAGTATCCATGTATTGCTTTAGACCTAGCAGCAAAGGACCTCTGAAAGCATCAATAAACTTGTAGCTTGTAGAAACCACAAGGCAATTAACTCTTTTAAATCTGACTTATTCTTGAAGTGGCATGTTCAATTATAAATTCTACAGCTAAAGAAGAAATTTGAGTAGTTGGACAGAGTTAAGAATCAAAACCTCATACATTCCTGGTGAGAAAGTAAAATGATGCAGCCTCTTGGAGAAATAACCTCATGGTTATTCAAAAAATTAGACATAGAGTTAGCATGTTACCCAGGAAATCTAATTCTAAGAGTATACCCAAGCAAATCGAAAACACATACCTATACAAAAACTTGTACACAAAATGCTCACAGAAGCATTCTTTTACTAGCCAGTGGATAACTATGAAAGCTGACAGATAAAAAAAAAAATGTGGTATAGCCAAACAATGGAATATTATTTGGCCATACAAAGGTATGAAGTGCTAATCATGCTACAATGAGGATGAACTTGTCTTGAAAACATGTTAGTAAAAGAAGCCAGACATAAAACGTCACATATCTTATAATTTCATTTATATGAAATGTCCAGAATTGGCAAATCTATAGAGACAGAAAGTGGATTAGAGATTGCCAGGGGCTGAGAGGAAGGGGAATGCGAAGTGACTGCTGGTGGGTATAGAATTCTGGAATTAGATAGTGGTGATGGTCACATAATTCTGTGAATATACTAAAAAGCACTGAATTGTATATTTTAAAATGGTAAATTTTATGGTATGTAAATTATATTTCGATAAAGTTTTTTTTGTTTGTTTGTTTTTAAGTAAAGGGGAAGAAATCAAGAGCAATGCGGGGAGGGAGCAATATGGGCAGCAAGACTCCCAAGAAATGTTTTTTAAAAAAGAGACAAGAAAGCAGTTTTACTAAGGGCTGCCTTTTAATTAAAAAAAAAAAAAAAAAAATTATGGCTAGCCATGGAGAAAAAGACATAGACTATAAATACAGCCTGAGGGGTTTAGGTTGGATATAAGGTCTTCCTACTGACAGAAGTTGGAATAAGAGGTTTTCACATCTCTCTTTTTGGTGGACTTAAATAGTGCTTAGAGTAGGTTTTATGTGAGCAGGACAATTTGTAGAAGGCCTTCCTGAAATGGGAGAAGGATGAATTAGATGACTTTTCATGGTTTTTCTCTCTCTTTTCTCTCTCTCTTGAACACTCAGCATTCAGTATAACACACCGCCTCCAGTACATTTAGTCTTGGAGAAATAAAAGAGGAGACACTTTGTTTCTCAAAAACTTTTATTTCGTTTCTATATTCAGTCATAAATACACAATTCTCTTGAGACTGTAAAAGTCTTCTCTAAACAATTAACTTTCATTTAAAAACAACTTGAAACTGCACTTGCAACCTTTCATTTCAATTGTTTATGAAAAGAAAGTAATTTCAAGTAATGTATAGTTACTTCTACACATTATTAATATGAATACATAGAATGTACTTAACCTGGCAAATAGTTTTAAAATCTCCATAAGCCTTTGAATTCATATGTAAAATATCATCCTCACTCATATTTTCCCAGGGATGTAACCATGTCTTTTAAGTCCTCCCACGGCCTCCCAATGCTCCTTGCCTTATGCAAAAACAAGTACCTGCTTTGGATCCACTCAGCACAATGTTCCTCACTCTCTGCCTGGGACTCAGATTCTCATGAAAATAAAACTAACTGAGGGACACGATTAGAGCAAGGAAGTCTCTTCCTGGCCCTGTCACCAGATTCAGATTAGATCCTTTCTAGTCTTTATTCTCTGGTCAGGTCGGATACTGCTTCATTTTATGGCAAAGTTTATATCAGTATTGATGTTCTTGGTTTCGCCATCATCCACATTCAACAATCTTCATTCACTGAGTAAATGTAGAAATTTTAACTTTCCTATTTTGGGTTAGTAATATAAGTCTCCATTTCCAATATCTTCAGATGTTTTTAACCCAGCAGCATGTCTACTGAATAATGGACTATAGTCTTAGGAGAAGGTATTGTTAAAACTTTATTTGTTGAGAACATTGACTACAGGTAATTCCTGGCCAAGACATGCAGCACTTCACCTCCTCAGGAGGGGATCCTGCCTCTGTCCTGCTAAGCAAGGGCATGGTCAAACTGCCCTTTCTCCAGGCCTTCAAGTCCATCAGCCCAGGTCGAGGTCGGCATGCTCCGATATGGGTCCAGAAGAATCCGGAAGCACCTGACGATGAGAATCCCCAGGAAAATAAACAACAAAATCACAAAAACAAATGTGGTTTTCTGCTCCAGAGACATGCTAGAATCTGACAATGTGTTCCCAAGGGGCACTAGGGGTGAAGGGACGGGCTGTCCTCCATCCATCGTCCAGGGAAACCAGAACACAGGATCTCCCAGTTTCCTTTTCTTCCATCATCAGTCTGCCAAGAGCATGGTGGCTGCACCTTGGAAAGGCTGAGTTATCTGCAAGAAGAAAAAGAAGGAAAGGAATAACTAATAAGAGAGTGACTTTATTTCTAGGTTCACAGTCTTGTTTTTCAGAGAGAAGAAGGAATCTCTAAACTGTTTCACCAGAAATGCCTAATTCTGTATAATTACAGGGAGGCATATTTTACTCTTGCATAAAATTACCAAGTTGTCCTCAGAGCAGCCACCTGAGGCCAGGAGGGATGGGAGGAGAAAGCAACCAGAGTACAGAAAATGAGAAATGTTCAAGGTAATGTTGACCTCAAGGCGTGCCCGCCAACTTGACACCCAAACCTAGCCTCCCCTGCCAAGTCTCTTCTAGATTCTCTCCAATAATATCACTTTCACAACATTCCTGTAATGATACCATTGATTGAACACCAGCTATATGTAAGGACTGTGGCTAAACTCAACATACAGTAGCTACCCTACTATAAGCTCTGTGAAAGTAGTGACCTCTATAGCCCCAGTCGAAGAAACTGAGGCTAGAAAAGGTGATTAATACAGAAACTCTCTCAGGAAGCATGAAGTTCTGGGCTCTAGCCTCTGGCTTCCATTTTACTGCTAAATGAGTATGGGACCTTGGAGAGGTCACTAAGCTGTTAAAACGGAAGTAGAAGTGCTTGTGTTACATTGTTATAATGAGGACGAATGTCTGTGAAAACTCTTTGAAACGTATACAGAGAAGAAAAACCAAGTGTTATTTCACTTAAAACATGACTAAGAGAACCACGATGCTTCTCTTTTGCTTTCTGTTGCTTGAGCCAAGAGAGAAGGAAGGCGTTTCAGACGTCCAAACCATCACACTCGTGCTGCTTTTTCTTTTTTCTGCAGAAAACAAAGACCAGGTTCAATACTTGACCCTGGGAGGCACCTAGAGAACTGAGCTAGGGAAAAAAAAATCGACTGACTGAATTTTTAAAAAACCTTACAGCGGCTTCCTACTGTTTAAGATCATTTGATAGAGAGAAGGAGAAGGAAAAAGATGAGTTATCACTATTTCCATTTTACTGGTAGAAAAAATGAAGGCATGTGGATGCTACTGTTTGTTGAATTGAAGTATTCACAAAAACTATCAAAAGCTTCAGATATTTAAGTAAATTTTGTAGAGTATCTATATTATACGTTACTATCTAGAAAATTATATGACATTTATTTATAAATCTGTCTATAAGAAAAATTACATAACAGAGCCGTCAGGTATGGAAATAACATGAGTTCAAAAGAATTATACTCTATGAAAATAAAGCAACCAAATAAAAGTAGAAATTATTACCTAAAGCATTAACACAATATTTCTTCAGGTAACTTACAATCATTGCATTGAAGTATGACATTAGTAATAACAACAGTTTGCATGTTTGTTGACACTTCAAAGTTTATAAAATCACAATTCTAAAAACAGTTTATAAAGGGAATGACAAGCAGTATCTGGAGCGGGGAAGTTACCAGTTTGGGGGGAAAGAATATTTTGCAGTTCATGACTCTGATTTTTTTTTAAAAAGCTGGGAAATTTGCAATGGATTCGTTTATGATACATTTTTATTTTGAAGTAAGATTGGGATACAATTTGACGGTATTTATTTATTTTTTTAAATAAGCTCCTTAGGAATGTAGAAGATGTTCACAGACTGGGTTCGGTTTTGGTTTGCTTGGGTGTGAAGTCCAGATAGGCACCTGGTGCCGAGGGGAGGGGACAGGAAAAGGGTGGCTGGAGCTTCCAGTGCAGCTCTCCTGAGTGTGTCCTACTCGGGCTCTCTGTACTCACCCAAAATATGCAAACCAGGCTTAATCATATGAAACCTAAAATTCTCCAAGGGCTGGCTCAAAAGAAAACCATGTGGTGCCAGAGGAATAGATGCCTGAGCCATCCCTGCCATGTTCCCTCTTGTCATTTTATGTCCTACTCAGGATCCCCACACTTCGATCCTTGCCCCACCCCGCTGGCTTATTGGAATCCTATTCTATGTCCATTTTCCCTCCAGCTCAAATGAGACCAGGATCCTTTTCTTTGTCTATTCTCAACATATCTGAGACAGACATACATTTTCAGAAAGTTCTTTATGAAAATGCTGTATAACCCAAAAAGGAAATATAGGAAAAGTAAAGATCATTAATTGTGTAAATGTACAACATGAAGATTTCTGAATTTGAAGAGGGCGATGAGAACAGTGAAGAACTGGACATAGGATGCTTTGAGCCTGTGATAACTACTCCCTAACCACAGGCTGGCTGACTAGTGTAACAATACCTTGTTCAATCCTTCCCTTTCCATCCCTGGTCTCCACTTGATAAGAGACATCTTGACAGCTAGGGTCAGTCTTCCTCAGCCTTGTCCTTCAAACAAGGCAAACGCCAAGCCCTTTTTCTCCTAGCTCAACATCTCATACCTCCTAGGCTTCTCCCATGACTCAGGTTTTAGAGCTGGTACACTATTATTTGGTAAAGGGTAACTAATCCTAGAAGCTCTAGTAAATAACCTACTCATCTGATTCAGATTAGAATGATTTAAAAATCAGTTTTAATTTGCAGTTTTTCCACCTTATGCTGATTAAAAGGCAGATGCAAAGATATGGATAATTCTCTTTGCAGCCTGACTACATGTTTTGAAAACTCTACAGCTCTTTATAAGTTGTAAGCCTCTCCTCTCCCAGCATACCGCGGTGCTCAAGGTCCTACTAAAATAACTTCGTTTGGTCTAATCATTAAAGGCTATTAAATTGAGTATTTTACCAAGGAGAAGTTAGCACATTAACACATTAGTGGGGACTTGCCTATGAAAACGATTCCACTTTGAAGGAGGAGAAAATGTTTAGATAGAAAGAGGATTGAAGCTAGATATCGCTGGGACTGAGGGGCTGCTAGAGAGAACTTGGGAGGTGGAGCGGACCTGGGGTGCTATGAGCAGATGGCCCAGCAGGAGAGGTCTGGGTAGGGGTGGGAATGTTGGGTAGAGATGATAAGATCGGGTGGTTATAAAGGGATATAAGGATACAGATCCAGAAAGAAATGCCAGCCATTTCATAGTTTTGTCTAGGACTGATTGAAATCCTTGGAAGAGTCTGCTTTTTTTTTTTAAATCCGCAATCAGCTCATCAATAATTTACAAATTCGGAAAGCTCAATAGCATGTTTCAGTTCAAGGAAACATCAGATATATTAAGATGCAGAAAAAGAACTAATGTAATCACTTGACAACTCCAGTACAAAAATATTCAAAAACATGTAAATTTTTTAAATGTCTGTCTTAGAGTAACATATCCCTTTTTGGTATAAAAGATTCTTAGAAAATGTTCACAATTGCTTTTAGCAGAATAATGAAATCTTTCTTTTAAATGAGTGGTGAAATCTGGGTAAGTAAATTATTTCAGAAGGTTTTGACACACCTGTCATAAGTGTTAATAACAACAAAGGCAGTTATTTTAAGTATAAGAAGGACCATAGTCACTCACAGCGGTATTTTAGTCCTGACTGGCTTCCCCCATCATGCAGCACATCTGTGTCTTCCCTTTGCCAGGTCCGTTTGTGTGTGTGCTCAGAAAATAAAGTCTAATTTTAATACTGGACCGAGGAAACCTTAATTAAAAAATGCCATTTTTAAAAATCCTATAATACATCCCTTTTCTCGAGTCAGATTCCCCAGACTGTGATATTCACAAAATGTAACACACCGTGAATTACTTATGAAGCCCTGTGTGAGCAGTTCATCTTAGCCACAGCCATTCCATTAGCTCCTCGCTTTAGCTTAAGTAATTTGCAAAGAGACCCTCTCTTTCTTTCCCCATACATCCTGCATACTGCATCAAGATTCATCTTTCTAAGCTCAGATTTTATCCCTCCTCCCCTCAGAAAACCTTTTACTCCAATGTCTGAGACCCTAACCCACCCATTAACTCCCTCATGGACCTGATACACTTGTTTTCTGGACCACAAGCTAGGTCATATTCTGACAATGGAGTTTATTTAGGTTATTAATTTATTTTCATAAAAACTTTTTAAAAGAACAAACATCAAATCACATTGGGCTTCAAGTAAAATAACCAATATATTGATAAGAACAAACTGACATGGAATAGGGTCTGCAGACAGCTGAGGAGATACCCTCACCTGGTCTATCTGCAGCTTCACCCAACACCTGCTGTTCTTTGAACACCTCTAGCGTTCCTGGCTCTGAGCTTTGAGTCACGATGCTCTCCTCCTCACCCGACTCCTGCCTGTGGATTTCTCTTCGTCCCTTAGAGTCCACACCAAATATCACCTCCTCAGTGGGACCTACATCTCTCCCTTCACAGAAAGGAATGCATGCTTCCTGCTCTGTCTCCAGGAACAGTGCACCTGCATTTCTGCTGCAGCATCTGTTAACAGGATAAGTCTCCATGGGATTCGTCTCCTTCCCCTTATTAAACAACAAACTCCTTGAGGAATTCCTTGTTGTTCTAGGATTACTGCCTTTTTCGAGAGAGGTTGAATCACCTCTCTAGCCCCTTACAGACCAGGGAATTGAATTCAGACCTCCGGGTGCCAGCTGATACAGACAGGGGGTTAAAAAAAAAAAGCTTATGTCATACAGCTGAACTGGGATGTCAGATGATTGTATTTGAAATAGATCTTGTTTCAAAGAATCACAGATAGTCTGAGTCACAGTGACATTTTAATAGTCATAGCTCTCATGGTTTGAAAAGCAGTTATTTGGCTCTTTAAATTTTCCTTGGCCTCAGTGCTGATAGGTGGAGTCTGAAATATAAAAATCAACTGCAGATAAGAAGTTTCCCCCTATTTAAAGAGTTGACCCTTTTTACCTAATCCGCTTTTTTGGTGGGGAAGGGCAGCCATTTAAAATATCCTGCATCTAAATGTCTGACATGGAAACTATAAATGTCAACATTTATAGTACCCTTCTCAGGCTTAGATCCTTCCTTAGGACATTTCAATAGCATGTCATTATACAATTGCACAATAAGAAAAAATATTTTATCTGAAGACAGTATATCTCAGAGCAATGACATGTTTCTTTTTTCATTTTTGAAGCGACTGCAACAGAATGGATTAAGTACAATTGGCACCACACACAGGCATTTGATTCTGCCATCTCACTTTTGTGGTCACTGACTCTAGTACCCGCCCTCCTGCAATGGGTCGCAATGATAACAGTGGCAGTAGGGACAGTATACGTGCCTGACACGTAGCGAGAGTTCCATAAATAGGTGATGATGAATATTTTCTCTTTATATCATTTTTGTGCAAAATAAGATTTCTTTCTAATTTCTGCTATGCAAACAAGCACGTGAAGGAATGGTGAGTATAAGTAAACTGCCAGAAATTAAAAAAAAAAAAAATCAGTTACCAAAAGGGTAGCGTTCCCCTAAGAATGCTGGATAGCAAGTCTCTTTCCGGCATGTGGGAATGAGTAGAAAGTCGTCATGCCTCTGCTGCTGAAGGCATGCAGAGTGCAGTTAAGCAATGTTGTCTGTATTTTAAGTACTCCTAAACCACATAATTGCCACACCTAAATTTTAAAACTTCTAGGCCAGAAACCTAGTTATGTGATTTGACATGTTTTCGAAAATAGGTGCAAAAACAGTTCGTCCATTGAGCAAGAACACTCACAGGCTTGTCCAGTTTACATTCACATGTGACCAACGAGACACTTTGTCCTACAAAGACATCCTGTGTACCTTATTTATATTTATCCTGCAGACGAGCGAGACCAATCTGTAGACTGTAACAGGAAGGGAATTGGCTGGGTAAGTGGGACTGAATGTGTAACAACTGCAGATGCAAACTTACTCAGAGTGAAGCATTATTCTGCCACAGTTCTCAAGCTGACTATTGAAATGTTAACATGGCTTTTAGTGATTAAAGTAATACATATCCTGAGACTGAGGCTAAATAGAATTATCCTCTCCTTTTTGAGTTAAAGGAAGCCTCAGCTGCATTGCTGTTTGCATACCTAGAGTCTCTGGAGGTCCAGTCCCCATTCCACACACCTCCCCAGATGTGTAAACATCTCAGTCAATCCTATTATACATCTCCCCCCCAACAATTGTGAGCACTCCACAAAGGTCACCTCATCATCTAAGTAATCAAATCCCTACACAAGCGAAAGTTATTTACCTATAAATCTTGTATAAATTCTGTGTATGTGAGCCCCGTGAACAGTAACTTGCATTCCAGGATATACACACAAAGATGCAAAATGTTTCCTATAAAGTCAAAGAATTCATGGCCCTCTTGGTGACCAGCCAAGGACTTCGAGTAAAGCTTTCCTGGCTCTTTCTAGGCATTTTATGCATTTTAACCACCACTTCTCCTCTTTTGCGGGAAGGCTCACAGAAACACATGGCAACTTCCATATTCTTTTCCAAATACAGCCCTCCTGTTCCCATGCAATAGCCTTGATGCTTCGGAATTCACGGGAAGGCTAAGGGTAAATATTATTTTATACACTCAAACAATAGACCTAAGGCTACTAGAAAGCCCATAAACAATAATTTAAAGACATGTCAATGTGGTCAGCTACAAATGTCAACAGGCAGTTTGGAAACTGTTGCCAGCCCCCATGTCTGCCCTGGGAGGTCTGTTCCCTCTGGCCGCCTCTGCAAAGTCAGCCTCAGATGCGAGTGGACCCTGTCGTTCCCTACTCACCTCACCGATGCTTGTGAGCCCTGGGCAGGAGACCTTTCTCTTCAGCCCGAGCCTTAACCTCAGCTTTACTTCTCTATCTTCATCCTTCTTCCTAACATCTGCTTGAAGAGTTTTAAAGGGACTGCAGGGCAAAGCTGCAGCCTAGCTGAGAGCATCAGAAAAATAGCACCTAGTCTTAGTAACTGGAGGTATCGAAAGGCATCATCAGCAAACTGGAACTTTACATTTCAAACAATAAACATTACTATTCTACTCAGTATTCTTTCTCTTTCCTTGTGTGTTTCCTAGTCAAAAAGAATGCTTGCTGATACTCAAAAGGCTAAGGGTGCACACTGATAATCACCCAGGGACACCAGGGACAGTCAGCACTATCATTATCAGTTGTTGAGCTGTGATCCTTTGTAAACAAATTAAAACATCCTTATTACGTTTCTGAAGGTTGGATGTTTTAGGTGAACAGAAAAAAAAAAAAAATACTGTCATGGCCAAATAGCTTTTTCTTTGCAGCTTAGCAAAGCAAAAAAAGCCTGTCTTACCACTCCTTTATCCAGTATCAGTAGCATTATAAACTTAAACATGCTTTAAAAATAAAGGCATCATTGCATTTCACATCCCCACCATTAACTTTACCTAGCAACTGTTTAATTAGACTTTATCTGACACCTAGATCTAAAATCAGAACTTAGATCCAAAAGGTATCTATGCAATTATTGCTCATGCATAAATTGTAAAGTAAGAGAAAAGCATTTAATTAGCCTGTCACAGATACAGTTTGGGTCAAGTACCTGAATCTGGCTGAACAAGCACTTGATCCATTTCCTGGTGGAACAGTTACAGGTAGTTACAAGCTTCTTTAGTTTCCATTCTTCCCGACCAGGCTGTGTGAAAGCAGTAGACAGTGGTAGCTAGCTGCAAGCAGCTGATGGCACACCCCAGATCTAAAGCTGTTGTTTCAGGCTTAGAAACTTCCCATTAAAACCCTGGAGTTAAAGGAGCATCGTCTTTCTGCGTGAGGCATCATGAGCGGCCAATACGGCTGCTTCTTTGAGGCAAGCCATGATTTCCATTCTGCCTCAGCAACTCTTCAGAGGATTCTGCTTCAGTGAGTAGAGGCAGTATCCTAGCAGTGTGTCTGAAATCATCTTCAAGAAAGCATTAACATTCAAAGGGAGTACGGGGGGTGGAAAACATCACAGGGCATTCCCATACCTTTTCAAAATCAAAGCCATAAATCTACTAGTGTTCTGCTCTTCCCTATTGATTATTGATATTGTCCCTCTTTGAGGATGTCAATTAGCACCTTGCAGCCACCAGCCTCCACAATGATTATGCTTTATGACCTTCAGGCCAACTTAATTAATGAAAAGACTCTAGGGAAGGGCATCAACTTAACATTCGGGAGATTAAAAAAAGTCTCCTTTTTCCTAAAGAAAACAAAACTGACCTTTCAGAAAAGCAGCAGTTTGTAGGAGACAAAGAGAAAAAGGAAAATTAAAAAATAACAAAATCATATTTTCGCCACCTGTTTGTAAATTTGCTAGGCTGTCATTTGCTTGTCCCTTGTCTCCTTTGGCCAGCCTGCATAATTGTGACCTTGGCAGGCGCCCCACCCCATACAAGCCACCCAAGACCACTTGATGAATAAAGATAGACCGTTTGTGAGAAAGTCGTTCTAATTCTACAGATAGTAGTTAACATGGTACAATACTTAAACTATTTTCCTTGAATAGAGTGCCTAAGTAAGTTTGGAAAATATCATAGGATAAAATTTATCTTTTTAAAAAAGTGGATCTCTGGAAAGAATTCAGCATAATCCTTAAGACGGAACATTCGCGTGTTTTGGCAACTCACCATTTTCTTTGTTGAAGTGGAAGCATAGTTAGCGACAACACCCACCCACCCACCAAATGATGGGGTCTGTGATATTTAAAGCTGACTCTGACTGTGCCTGTCATCTATGCTGTCTCTTCGCCTTGTGAGAAGCTCGGGGACTGGAACACAGCTCATTTTCTAAGAGGAAAACCCACATGGGCTAAACGTTAGGCTCTAACGTCAAAATCAAATGCCGAACATTAGAACCTAGCCTCACAAGAACATGAAGGTTTCTTCTCCATGTTTCCTGGATTTTTAACTGATTTCCTTTCCAGTTAGTTTTACTTACTGTATTTATCACACACACACACACACACACACACACACACACACACACACACACACACATACTCACAAAACAATGGGACAAATAAAATACAAAAGAGCACCATAATTCAATACTAACTGGCATCTTTTGTGCTTTTCAGCCGATGGTGCTGGTAGACAGAGCGCCCAACAGAGGATGGTCAGGGAACATTCTGACCCCGCCCTCCCTTATATACTTATCATTCCATGTGGTTAAGAAAGGGCTGTAGTTAGAAACAACTGACCCTGCCCAGGAGGCCTCCTCAGATATTGCTGTGGCCTATGTCTCAGAGAGGTGGAAGGGAACGTGAGAGGCCATGGCTGTTCTTTAGCTACTCTGCAGGCTGAAACCATTCCAGAGATGAGCGCCTGGCCTATTTTTAAAACTCTCTTGAGAAGGAGGTTCCACAACCTCCTCTGACAACCTCTGTTTAAACTAACTCCTCCATGGCTTATTTAGTCTAAATAAGCATAGTTTCTTCTTATTCTACCCTTGCTGCAAAAAGTCAATCATTAACCATCACAAAACTTGTTAGAATGTCCTTCTCCCAAGGAAGCTGAACTATGCAAACCAAAAAATACTGAAAAAGGTCTGCTGCTACCAAAATCTTGAAGCCAATTTGGATATTTCTTTTACAAGATAATTATAACTGGAATTATTGGACTCACTCGGCCCTTCTCCCATACAATTATGCTTTGTAAATCATTATGAAGTCTTAAACAACAAGTAAGGATTTACAAAAAGTCCAAAAATATTTCATAGTAGGTCCTATTTCTTTAGTCTTTTATAATCTTTAGAGCTCTTCTCTGAATTCTTCCCCAAATTTCTACTTTCCAGTGCAGCTTTAAACAGAGAGCCTAGAATGCCACACAGAGCTGTGTAAAGCTTAGACTAACACGGAATTGCGATGAAATAGGTTGGTTTCACAGGTATTTCTGCTCTGCTTTTCTTATCCATTCTGATCCTGGGGTTATTCCTGGATGTTAATCCAGCCTTTCTTTTTAACCACACAACATCATGACATAGTATTGTTAGAAACCTACATTCTAATTTCAAGTCTCTGCTTTCATGTTCTTTGGGCTACAATTCTTTCCTAAATGTCCTATGTTGCACTTTTCCATAAAGAAATAGACAATGAATGTGAAAAAGGCTTCATGAGTCATCAAGATTTACGCCAACACAAGGCTGTATTATTCTTGTTATCATCTTTGTGTTTCTTTCCGATTCTGCCTAATTCTCAAAATAAACTTGAATTGATTATTGGTTTAATCTTCAAAATGTAAACATGATTTTCTTTTCATTTTCATCACTAGATTCTTTGTAAAAATCTTTTCTTCTTTCCTTTGTGTAGATTTTTTCTTTCATCTATTCCAGAAACAGTCATTAAGTGTCAGACTTGTTCTGTATTAGATGTTGCAAAGAATAAAAAAATATGGGTCCTGGCTCCCTGCTTAAGTTTGCTCTGGTTGTGCACTGTACAATTAGAGGAGGCTCCCAGGTAAGGGCCCAGAGGAGTTCAGCTTCTAGCAATGATTGCTAAGCTTCTTGATTAGCCCATCTCCACTATTTTCCACTCCCTTACCTCCTTGTTACTGCTCACCCAGCAGACATTTGAATTATGACCTCAACTTTCTACAGGACCTCGTTTTATAAGGTCATCTGTGGTTTCTAATTCCTCAAGCTACAAAAGAAAAAAAAACTTTCCACATTTATCTTCCTTGCTCTTTGTGGCAACACTAGACATGGCTGACCACTTTCTTCAAGGAAGGTCCAGATAAAAGAATACACAAGGTAAGGTGGAATGGTGGGAACTGATATCTCAGCCCTTAGACACGTTGGTGCCCCGTTAGTGCCTTCCAAGGCTGAATCCAGTGAAACTCATGTAACTACCAGCAAATGTGAAATGGAGGGTGAAAAACAGGCAAGGCTGGGGTATACTTTCATGACTTCACTACATTTAATTCATAAAAAGGAGTGAAGTCAGTGTATGTGCGTATTTTATTTTCTGTCTCTGGATAAAGAAAAAATCATGTAATTAAAATTTTAATTAAGATTAGTTCAATTTCCAATATCCCTTTGATTTGCCTGGTCTAAGTATATTTATTTATCCACCCAGCTATCTTCACAAGTCTGCGAACCTGCAGGGGGAAAAAAAAAAAAAGTACAAGGGAACAGTGGGGAAGGTTTAATAATATTCACACCAAGTCCATAAATCAGGATCTATATTCAAGCATTATTAAAAGCAAGCAAGTTAAAGTCCAACTGCAAATGGCAGACTCCTGGTTTGATCTTTTCTTGAATGCGTTTCTGTACACATCACATCTGTGTTATGTTGAATGCTCAATTAGTAACTGATGAATCTGGAACAGAGAAGTATTCGAAATGAAAATGAGGAACAAACAATGCTGCAACTCAGTAAAAATGTATTTGAAAGAGAGAAAACACTGATAGAATGTACTACTTGTGAGGATTACAAATTGCCCTACAAAATTAACAAGATTGTTCATTCCTTCCTTTGTAAGTCAAAAATAGTAAAGCCCGTAGGAAGGAAATGCATCATGCTCATGAAAAAACTGATGTCTACTCCTAAAAAGGGGCAACTTCACAAAAAGTCTCGTAATAGTTCAGTTTAGAAACAATATTTGCAAATTTTTAGTTATTAATTCTAATTACGGTTTGAAATTATCACTATGGATTTTTCACTGTTCAAAGAAATTCATACTGAAGAGTTGACAGCCTGGTGGGTAAATTTATTCTTTTAAAATGACTCGTATAATAACAACAATGTATAATGACTTTGAAATACTTAATGCCTTTAAAATGTCATATAAAGTGCCAATTAGAGTTTTATACAAATCATCCCCCCAAATTTTTATGCAGTCATTTTGGCACTGTTCTTGCTTTCTATCAACAGCTGCATTTTAGAAGGCAAACTGTGCTGAATGGACTGTTAGAGGATTAAGGAGTTTAGAACACTAAGATGATTTAGAAAATGAAATAGAATGTACCTGAGAATTACCGACCTGTTAGATTGACTTTTATATCTGACAAAATTCCGGAACTAAAAATCGTGCCACTGAAAAATCAATTTGAAAACACCCAGAGGATGTTTTCCATAGAAGAGGTTAAAAAAAATAACCATAGAAGAGGTTAAAAAAAAAATCCTTGTTAAAAAAAAATTATGAAAAACCAATCTCAATTTCTGATATTTAAACTTGTGGAAATGGTAGAAAGGAGGCAGAGGAAATGGTAATAAAGAGAAGCTATGATATATGGTCATCAAATGCAAATTCTAGCTGCCTCAGTGCTATATCTTATAGATGATGCAATTAAACTGCTGCTTTAAAAAATATTTAACTTTACAAATATTACAATGTTTCAATGGGACCAATCGAAAGTTCTAGTCATATAGTATATTATTTAAAAAGGCAGATATTAAGGGTATATCTTCCAAACTAGGAAGAAGCCTACCATCTATAATTTTGCCTGTAAATAATATATATTCTATGTTTATATAGAGAGTGCAAATATTATAAAACTATCTATATTTCTGTTATATAGAATATTAAATTACCTTAGGAGCTTGTTAAACATGTAGATTTTAGGTGTCCACACCCAGCTTATTTAATTCAGTAAGGCCAAAAATCTGTATTTTGAACAAGAAACCTATATGATTAACAATGTAGGGCATATGAAGGCTACACTTTGACAATGACATAGATGAACATTTTTTCTTCTCCTTGATTTTTTTGGTCATTTTAGGTATTTTAACTCTGTGAGGGAGTGGCTCTAAGCTTAAAATTTGGAGTATCACAGACCTCTTTGGAAAACTGACTAAATCCAAGGACCCATCCTTAGAAAATGCATGTACCCTGCTTTAAGAACCTCTGCCTGAAATTCCCATTTGAAATACATGCATCTTCTCTTCTTCCTTCCCTCCCTCCCTCCCTCCCTCCCATCCTTCCTTCCTTCTGTCTTTCCTTTCTTCCTTTCTTTCTTCCTTCCTTCCTCCCCTTATGACCTCCCATTAAAGTGATAGCCGTGATGCACAGAACAAAAGCCCAGAGTGATAAGGCAATGGCATAAAACAAAGGGCAGAGAGAAGCTTTGTCTATTTCTGAGTGGTGAAGTGGAGCTTAGAAAACATGCAGAGGGGTCGACAGCTATGGAAGGATTGACAGCAACAATGTGGGTGACTGCCTGGCAGGAAACACTAAAGTCAGGATGAAAGTAGGCTAAACATAAAAAGAAGTAGAAGGCATGGGGACAAATGAGTAACTCCACTGCCTTTCAAGGTTGTGGAAGTAACAAGTGGGCAGGGAATCCTGATGTAGCTCTTGGTGGTGGTGAAGATGGAGCTAAATTATCACGTACAATAGCAGGAACAGAATAAAGAATGTCAACAATGATAAAATAAGCAAGAGTGATGTTATCTGTTAATAAGAAAATAAAAGAAAACTAAAAAGAGCAACAGTTAAAATTTCACTCTCTCTAGAGGTTGAACCTGAAAGATGAGGCCAGGTCATAGGATTGCTACCTTTTATTATAAACCTCTCTAAGCAATTTGATTGTTTAACCATGTGCATACTGTTTAACTAAGTGCAATTTAACTTTGCAGAAATTGTCAGTGTAGTATAAGCAAACCATTAACAAATAAAAAAAATCTTGCCTGAAATCTGGACAGTGAATCTCTTATGATAGCATCCTCAGTGCTCACAGCAAATGAGTTTGAGGACAGGGCTTTCCTAGAACACCCAGAATCTCCCCTCGAAGGCTGTAGGTAAGTAAAGCTAACCTTCTTGGTCTTCCTGAAACATCTTGTTGCTCTTAAAATGTGATTTCTTGTAATCACATGCAATGCAATAAATTATAAATCATTGCTCTGGTTTTCCCATGTTATTTCAGACATCATCTGTTTTCATATATGTTTTCTGTTTATTCATTTATATAGCTAACTTCTATTTAATTATTCACTTGTTCATTTATTTATATGTATGTTTTTATACCCCATTAAAATTCAGAAATGTTTGAAGAAAGCTGTGAAGTAGATTTCATGTCATTAGTGGTAGCAGAATATATTTTTATTATGTATTCAATGAATTTTCCAATTGCTGATCTAAAAAAGACTGGATGTACTTGTTTTCAATATTTGAAGAATAAAATCTTTTTAAAATGGTTGTTAAGCAAAAGAACTAGATACCATATTTAATCTAAAAAAATATACTAGTTCTTTTATAAACTTTATCTTGCAACCATTATAAATATATAACATACATTTCAATACGTTCAGTGTCTATTACTAACACAAAAGTAAAAATGTTGCGTGGTAAATTAGTAGGGACCGAATACAATTCAGGAAAAATTTTCAAGGAACTCATAAAAAAAGGCAACTCTTCATTTAAAATGCTCAAGAAAAGCACATTTAAAATAACCCAAGCTAGAGCAGATATTAGCCAAGGCTTACTTCCATTTGCTTTCCTCTTCATGAGAATCCCCTTCAGCATTACTTTCAGAAAGGGTCCTTGCTTCTGTTCTCAACATATTTCTTAATTCAAAAGTGGATATGGGATCAATTGAGAAAAATGAACATTTAGTGTTTTCAACAGCCCTGCATTTGGTGTCGCATATCATGAATATGGTTAGGGTGTCGGGTCAAATGCCAATACAATATTCAGTGGACTGTGGATTACTAATGTGTAAGCCAGGAAAAGCTGTGTTTGAAAATGGAAAAAGGATGAAGAAAAATCTCTTTATCATTCCCTGCACATGTCCACGTTCCTAGGCCAAGTCAGGATGGCAGAATGGGCCATTCATCATTAACGGTCACCCCTTTCCTGGTCCTGCCTTAGAGAATTAGCCTCTATGATCTGAGATGAGCTCTTGCTGGTTCCTGGGGCTCTGTCTTGATTTTCCTCTAGGGATAAAGTGTATGGCTTGTCTGACTACCTGATTACAGTTCCTTGCATCTTTTTTTCCAAAACCTTTCTTATTCTATAGTCCCATCACCCCCAAACCACAACTTTTCCTAAGCCATCTGGTTCAAATAATGAATTACCTGTTCCCTTTAAGTATTGCCCATTCGAAAAGCTATCTGGCTCAGGAAATTAATATTTTAAAAAAATCAATAAAATTTATTTTTGCAACTCCAATCAATGACCATTCTTCTTATATCTTTTCAATATCTAACACCACAAAAGCAACGGTATAATAATGATGGTGATGATGATGATAATTAGAATAATCACACAGTCACAGTTACAAAACTCAGCCATCTTGTACCTTTGGTCTCCTTAGACTTTGAACTCTTAAAATGGCAAGAATTGGACCCTTTTATGTGTTTTTATCCAAGGAAAAAGTGTGTGTGTGTGTGTGTGTGTGTGTGTGTGTGTGTGTGTGGAGATGTGTTCTGTCTTTGAAAGATACTTGAGAACAAAGGAAGCTGGGTCGCCTATTAATTTATTTTTTCCTTGACTATGATATTAGCAAAGATAACAAATTAACCCACAGACTTCACTCTCTATTGCAAATCATCCTAAATAATTGTAGTCGTATTTTTTTCCTTGTTGTCTTCTCTTGCAACATCATTGTCTTACTTTGCCTGTTGTATTAAAATAAGTCTAACCAAGCATAACTATTAATTACTAACTTCCAACCAGTAATCTTCATTTGTATCAGTGAAGATAGGCTAGATAATGCTGTGATTAAAAAAAAAAAATTCGGTGGCAGAAAATAACAAAAATTTATTTCTTGCTACATGTTCATTAAGGGTCATTTGGGAATTCTGCTCCAATGTCATCATTATCCTCATCCCCAGACAGAGGGACCAGATAAAAAGGCAGAGAAAAAAGAGCATGGAAAAGCATATGACAACCCTTAAGCTCTACCAGGTGGCTTAAACTGCA
>NW_011888820.1:10230681-10233446 GCF_000151845.1 Pteropus vampyrus | reverse complement strand
TGCTCCAGTTCTACACATAGCCATTACATTACTGCTGACAGCATTCCCTATGCCATGCTCCCCATCCCCTTTGACCAATTATCAACTACTAATTTGTACTTCTTTAAACCTTCACCTCTTTTTTCACCTCTACCCACCTCCCTTCTGGCCGTCACCAGATTGTCCTCTATATTTGCGAGTCTATTTTCGATTAGTTTGTTCTTTTCGTTCCTTAGATTCCACATATAAGTTAAATCATATGGCATTTATCTTTCTCTGTCTGACTTATTTCACTCAGCATAATAACCTCTAGGTCCATCCATGTCATTGCAAATGGTAGGATTTCATTTTTTAATAGCTGAGTAATATTCCATTGTATATGTAAACCATAACTTCTTTATCCAATCATCTGTTGATGGGCATTTAGGTTGCTTCCATATCCTAGCTATTGTAAATTGTGCTGCCATGAACACAGGGATGCATAAATCTTTATGAATTATTGCTTCTGTTTTCTTTGGATAAATACCCAGAAGTGCAATAGCTGGGTCAAAAGGTAGATCTATTTTCAACTTTTTGAGGAACCAAGGAGAATATTTTTGAGTCTTAGGCTATATATTATAAACAGAATCCAAACAAGCTGCAGTTTGGAGGAAATTTTATACAATATTTGACATGATAATTCATTCAGAGAGTGTAATCTACTACTTAGAAAAGAAACTTGAGAGTTACCTGAAGACTCCTGGGCCGTCCTCTTTGGCCTGTGGGAGGCAAAATAGTTTGAGGACCCTAGAGATCTGCATTCTTACAGTGACTGTGGGACAAAGGTATCCCAAGAAAGCTATCTCTTAGTTCCCGCTTTCCCCAGCTATTAAATTAAGAAGATTTGAACTAGACCTAAAATTCTAGGATTCTACCTCTATCATATACCCAGAAGAAACAAATCACCACCATCTTCCCATGCTTGGATAAGCTTACCAGAACACTCACCATCCTCATCAGGGTAATTGGAGGAAGTACAAACCCTTCAGGAATTTCACCTTTCCAAGATAAAATGGTTCCACCAGCATTTTAGGAGGAAAATTAGAAGGAAATTTTTACTTCTGGAGGATGACAGAGGTTTCTTAAGTTTTCTTGGATGTTTTTTAGAAAAAAATATTTTGCAATATTGCCTTGTAAACTGCTTCTCTCCAAGACAAAAAGAACAGGGTGACCACATTACAATTTGCCTCGAGTCTTCATCTTGGAGTCAGAGCCAGCAGTTGAGATTTAAGGAGTGAAGGCTCTGTACCATAACGATAAGTGTGAGGCATCTCCTTTGCAGAGCCCCTACCCCATTCTAATATGTATGCTTGCCACTCTCTGGAGGCAAGAGAGAATTGAGTCTGTTGTGGATAAGGCACAATAACAACTTCCACACACAACCTTACCTTTAAAATTGAAAATATCATCTACCCAGAAGTGTTTTCCACAATCCACTTGAGTATCAAAATAGTTCAATGTTGCATGTAAACTAGTTATAGAGAATTATACTGTTATTCTAAAATACTCGAGCTTTATTCTTACTGATAAATGATGAGAAAGAAAAATTCAATCCTAAAAGCTCATTTTCATAAACACAAAGAAAACTAATTCAAATCCATCGTGATTTGAGTAATTGGTTCAATTCAAGCTTAGTGGCTGGTAATAGCACTGACTATCATCCTTTTAAAGGTTACTATTCATAAAATGAAAATAAATTCAATGGATTTCAAGCAAAAGCAAATTCTGTGAAGACCTAAATAGTCATTTCAAAGAGCAATTAGAAAACATGATGCTTTCATCGGTACTTCCAATGAAAAGTTCCTTGTGATGCTTTCCTAGATGAATTTTTACCATTAGGATTTTCCCATAAAGCAATTGACTGAGTACCTATATTCAAGCATCTTCACCATTGTGGAATCTTGTCATATTAAATAACGTCATTTCAAGATTATTTCTACTGTTAGCAGTTGTCATTTGTGTTGGCCACACCAGCTCTCTGATCCATCTCTTTGTTATTTCCAGAAACCACTTAACCACTGTAGTCCATTCCTCAACCAGCTTGCCCCTGTCCCTAAATGACCCTCTATGCAATACACAGTCAGCAACATCTTAATATAAATAACATAGTTGAAACTTTGCTTAAAAATCAAACTAATAGATTATAGACATATAAAAATGAGATTTAATGGAAGGTCAGACATTCGTAGTTACCATCGACATAAGACATAAAGCAATTCAAATAGCATTATTCTTCTCTCTTAATTTCTCTGTGCATATAACATGGGGATAATAGCACTTACCTATCTCCTAGGGTTTTTTAAAGGATTAACTGAATTAAATTTATATAAAACAGCTTAGAGTCATTCCTGGCCCATAGAAGAATATGTTATTATGTAAGTATAAGTCCTATATAACCATAAATATCACTTTTGTCTTTTTTCTTCTGATAATAGCATATCTCCCCATGATAAAGTACATTATAATTTTTCATTTCAACACAAATCTAGCAATTCAAATGCAAGTATAATATTAAAAACTAATATTAAAAACTAACTACTGCCTATGCTCAAATTGGAATTGGATCCCTAAAGAAACATTGAGCTCTATTCTGGATCATTAATGTACATATCGTAGTTATTTTTCATTGAATTTTCACAATGCACCAAACACCCTAAATGTGCTTTACATGTAATAATTTGATCTTCACAAATTGGGTATTGTTATCCTAATTTGGCTGCTGAGACGCAGACTGGTTACATGGCTTG
>NW_011888820.1:10223484-10230631 GCF_000151845.1 Pteropus vampyrus | reverse complement strand
GAGCCCCTACCCCATTCTAATATGTATGCTTGCCACTCTCTGGAGGCAAGAGAGAATTGAGTCTGTTGTGGATAAGGCACAATAACAACTTCCACACACAACCTTACCTTTAAAATTGAAAATATCATCTACCCAGAAGTGTTTTCCACAATCCACTTGAGTATCAAAATAGTTCAATGTTGCATGTAAACTAGTCATAGAGAATTATACTGTTATTCTAAAATACTCGAGCTTTATTCTTACTGATAAATGATGAGAAAGAAAAATTCAATCCTACAAGCTCATTTTCATAAACGCAAAGAAAACTAATTCAAATCCATCGTGATTTGAGTAATTGGTTCAATTCAAGCTTAGTGGCTGGTAATAGCACTGACTATCATCCTTTTAAAGGTTACTATTCATAAAATGAAAATAAATTCAATGGATTTCAAGCAAAAGCAAATTCTGTGAAGACCTAAATAGTCATTTCAAAGAGCAATTAGAAAACATGATGCTTTCATCGGTACTTCCAATGAAAAGTTCCTTGTGATGCTTTCCTAGATGAATTTTTACCATTAGGATTTTCCCATAAAGCAATTGACTGAGTACCTATATTCAAGCATCTTCACCATTGTGGAATCTTGTCATATTAAATAACGTCATTTCAAGATTATTTCTACTGTTAGCAGTTGTCATTTGTGTTGGCCACACCAGCTCTCTGATCCATCTCTTTGTTATTTCCAGAAACCACTTAACCACTGTAGTCCATTCCTCAACCAGCTTGCCCCTGTCCCTAAATGACCCTCTATGCAATACACAGTCAGCAACATCTTAATATAAATAACATAGTTGAAACTTTGCTTAAAAATCAAACTAATAGATTATAGACATATAAAAATGAGATTTAATGGAAGGTCAGACATTCGTAGTTACCATCGACATAAGACATAAAGCAATTCAAATAGCATTATTCTTCTCTCTTAATTTCTCTGTGCATATAACATGGGGATAATAGCACTTACCTATCTCCTAGGGTTTTTTAAAGGATTAACTGAATTAAATTTATATAAAACAGCTTAGAGTCATTCCTGGCCCATAGAAGAATATGTTATTATGTAAGTATAAGTCCTATATAACCATAAATATCACTTTTGTCTTTTTTCTTCTGATAATAGCATATCTCCCCATGATAAAGTACATTATAATTTTTCATTTCAACACAAATCTAGCAATTCAAATGCAAGTATAATATTAAAAACTAATATTAAAAACTAACTACTGCCTATGCTCAAATTGGAATTGGATCCCTAAAGAAACATTGAGCTCTATTCTGGATCATTAATGTACATATCGTAGTTATTTTTCATTGAATTTTCACAATGCACCAAACACCCTAAATGTGCTTTACATGTAATAATTTGATCTTCACAAATTGGGTATTGTTATCCTAATTTGGCTGCTGAGACGCAGACTGGTTACATGGCTTGCCCAATATCACGCAGGTAGAAAGTGACAAATGAGGAAATCAAACAGAGGCTACGGGCCTCTAGACACCACTCGATTAACTTCTACACTGCTTCTTGATATGGATGGCAAACTCCTCATTTTAATTCCTGAGCTCCTAGCTTCATTTGTGCAATAATGGACAGATTAGTATTAAACAATTGTCATCCATAACTCAGCAGAATTACCCAAGTTCAGATTCTTTATATTTATTTGTTGAAATTTAAGAGATTTTAGATGTAAAGTAATTTTTTTCTCTCCTACAGATTTAGTTTTCTCATTAAGCTTCATTCACTGTGGGAAGAGTTATTTCCCTCTGACTCATCGTAACTGTGGGATCACCCTATCTTGCATTAGTTGTGATGGTTAAATATTATTGATGGAAAAAAGACTCAAAAAATATACAATGTTTTCAAAATATTAAGCACTAATAATTGATCATGGAAATGTAACTGCCACAGGCAGTTACTCACTTCCCCTTTAGAGCAGTACTTATTTCATGTTTGTGTGGTCAAACTTCCTATTTTATATTCTAATTCAAGAGTCAGCAAACTTCCCGTAAAGGGCCAGATAGAAAATATTTTCAGTCTTGCAGGCCAGGTGTTCTTCAACTCAACTCTGTTGTAGCATAAAAGCAGCCATAGATGATGCATAAACAAATATGTGTGTCTGCATTCTAATAAAACTTCATTTATGGACACCAAAATTGAATTTCATGTAATTTTTCACTTGTCATGAAATATTATTTTTCATTTGATTTTTCCCCAACCATTTAAAATGTAAAACCATCCAGAGTTCACAGGCCACACAAAAACAGTGGTGGGACAAATATGACTCACGGGCCATAAGCCCCTGACTCCTGTTTTAATTCACCTATAAGCCCTTTAAGGTAAACAAAAATATTTTCTTCATCTAAATAAATGATAATCAGATGCTTCTAATATCAGCAAAGACTATAAATGCTCAGGATCACAGGAATTTGCAAACGAAGACAAGGAAGGAGAAAAGAAGGAAAAACAGGAAAATAAAAAAATTGAATGTCATATCCCTAAGAGTTGCTGAAATTGGACTGTACTATCTGTGAAAACACTTCTTGATAAGATATTTGGAAACATTGCCTTTATTTTTCACTTTTAGAATTCGGGTCACAGTTGAACATGCATTGCTCAGCAGTGCTTCAAGAGGCTGCCGGGGCTTTGCTGTGATTAGCATCAGAACTGAAACGATGGGATATGAGCCATGATTGTTAATGGAAGCAGTGGCTCCATCCCATTATCATTCTGCATGGCAGGCAGAGAGAAAGCAAATCCTAATAGAAAGAAAGAGATCTCGAGCTCATTTCTGTGTTTTGATGCTAGCCTTAGTGTTGAAGAGCACTTTCAGAATAATTCAAATAAGCCTACGTCTTCCTGAAACTAGCCTTGAGATGAAGAGCTGTCTTCAGAGTTGAATGATGCTTCTAGGTTTCAATGGACGCCTCCGACCACACTGAACTCTGCCGATAACTTATGGTATGAGTGTATCCGGTGCCCAGGGGAGAAAGGAACTCAGTGCCAGTTCAGAAAGTTTCCTACTTGTTACTGTCGGATCACCATGGACACATTCTTTCCAAATGAATAGCAAGATTCCTGGGAGAGGTGATGGAAGGCACAAGACCAAATCATTTTAAAAATAACCACGCTACTACAGCTAAAAATTAATACAAACGAGCGCCTATCTCCAAGTCTTAGAGCCTCCAAAACTTGGGTAACGGCAAAGAAATAGAAACTCTGGACTACTTTCATTCCAATAGGAGAAATCTTAGAATTACCAGGTTGTAATAAACTTCAGATAGCATATAGCTCTCCTCAACATTTATCAGAACAATGCTTAGGTTATTTCTGATGGAAGAAAACCCCAAGTACTCTGCATACACATTTGATCTCCTGTCCCAATATTTTTGATCCTTCCACACCAGATAGTATCTTTGTGCCTTTTACATCCTGGGAAGCAGTTTATCTGCTAGACCCATTTTTCCAGAAACTCACTGATGATTCTGCCAGCCCACAATACCAACGGCTGAAGAAAGAACTTTGAAAATTTTAATGAGTTTACAAAAATTGTGTGTTTTTGTTCTCCCTCTGCATTGGTGATTAACGAAAGCTTGGGGATGTGTGCTGTAAAAAAAGCAAGATATGAAGTTGACTCACGGGAAAAAAAAAAAAAAGCTTTGTCTTGGAATACCTCTCTAGTCTAGAAATTGAATTGAAAAAATGAATTTAGTATGCTTGATGTCATTCAGGAGCAATCAATTTTATCCCTGTAGTTTTTTTGTTCGGCATGATATAAGCTCATTTTTTACCATCTCACAACAAAAGCTCTTCCGTAACCTTCTCTAAGTCAAGCACTTCTATCTCTTCTCTTCAAATAACTTCCGCAATAGCACACATGACCTAAAACTTTGTCTGCTACCTCTGAAAAAATGTGAGGGTCTCTCACCAAATCTGTCTGCTTTAAATATGTATTCCCATTATATCACCCTTTTAATGATATAATGATATTTTGTAAATACTTGTTTTTACAGCTTTGTCCCATTTTCATTCTGCACGGCAGGCAGAGAGAAAACAAATCCAAATAGAAAGAAAGAGTTCTCAAGCTTGTGTGTTTTGATGCTAGGCTTAATGTTGAAGAGTATTTTCAGAATAATTCAAATAAGCCTACATCTTTTCGAACCTAGGAAAATCCTTGAGATGAGGAGATTGCACGATGCTTCTAGGTTTCAGCTGGGCGTCTTCAGCCACACTGAACTCTGCTGATAAATTTAATAAATTGAACTGTTAAACATTTAATGTGTCCATCCGTATACAAATGTTATGTCTTAGATTGAAATTTAAGCTAGTGCGGGACCAAGTTTAACTTATTTTATGTCCCAGAGTTCTCCCTAGACATTGTCTTCAGGGCTGACTCTTTGTATTGTCAGTTCATGTGCTGACTTCTAGAAGAGCCTTCTGTATTTCTCTGCATCAAAACTTATCAACCTATATCCTCTTTATCAGGACTCTGCTCTCAACTAGCCGTCATTAGGAAGAAGTTGTGATAAGCACTATGGTGTTAATGGATATTAGTGTCTTAATATATCATTTTCTCTGGACTACTGTACTTTAATCAGGATTAAATTGAAGAGAATAAGAATGTCAAGAGTGAATTTGTATCACAGCTGGAATTGCAGGCCAAAGAGGGTGATAGTTTTCAGCCTGTGAGCTTTCTCAAGGTTCTCATACATGAAGAGATAAGCACCTCACCATCCACCCCCTAAGAAAGCTAGCCTAAATAGCCCAGCCTAGAGAAGAACTTAATAAACGGTCTTGATAGAAATTGCTATACACCCAAATTGTAAATGAAAAATATTCACGACAAATAGTACACATGGCAAAAATTTTAAGCTTATGATTATAAAGGGCCTCTTAACATAGTAGTTATAAATAAATGAGAATTTTCTAATCTATATGGAATTTATTTAAAAAATACTATAATAACCTGAACTTCATCTTGTTCATATGCTCGAGCTATACATGGCTATGAGCATAGTCAATTTATGAATTTTAACCCACTGTACTTGTAATATCAACACTTAATTTAAAATTTTTTTTCTTGTGTAAGTAGCTCAACCTTAATTAGGTCATTAGCTGCAATGAGAAAGGAAAAAAAGTATTTGCATTTCGAGTAGCTCATATTTCAATCAGGCTTAGTTAATAATATGTGGTCTCTAATAAAGGCATTAGCAAATGTTTCTGAAATATGTGCTGCAGCTAAAGGCAAAACAGAAAAACATTAGAAAGTTCATAAATCATTATTCCATATATATTTCTGTGATTAGAAGGACAAACAATTTTCAGGTTAAGCAAAACCATTTCCCTTTATTACAAATATAAATATTTGAGAGTATTACCTGAACTTTAATCACTGCTATTAAATTCCGATGAGCATTTGAAATTTTTAATGAAGGCAGAATATTTTTGTATTAAATAAACAAACGATGAATAATAAGAATAAACATTTAAATGGATCCTAAATCATAAATGTGCTTGGTTTTTCCTTAGATGCAAGTAATAACAAAAATTCTGTTTTAGATTTTTAGTGCTTTTATTTGTTGTTGTTGTTATTGTTTTTCTTGTTTGCCATAGCATAAAGTTGTATTCGTGTAGATCTAAGCTTTCAGGAAAACTTTAGAAATGTCTTTAGAAAAAGCTACATCATTAGCATAAAAACCTTTTACAGATATAGATAGATAGATAGATAGATAGATAGATAGATAGATAGATAGATAGATATAGATATAGATATATACACACATATAATCTCCAAAGTATTTAAAGGGAATGGTTCCTCACATTTTTAATTATATTCAGTGAGTGCAGTGATTGGAGTAACTTTCTGCTAGAATTCACTATTTATTGCTTATGATGTCTCATTTTTTTTCACAGATTAATTTAGAAGGTGATTCTCTTAGTAATTAATTTATAGATGAAGGTTCTAAAATTGGAAGGGCATGTAAGTCTGTCTCTGTCTCTATGATTGTGTCTGTCTGTCTCTCTGGTGAGGAGATAAAACGATTTGCAGAGCAAAAAAGAAAATCTGAGCCTTCTGCAAGGCAATGCAGTGTTAAAATCTGCCAGGAAACACTGCTTTGTGCCTCATTCTTAAGATGATTTTATCCATTAGGCTTGTTCACTCTCAGTGGATGCATGTAGGATCAACAAATAGGCTCATGGGCACCTAAAAGGAAAAAGAGCTCAAGCTTTACCATGGCCACCTTCATTTCCAGATCCCTTACCAGACTATGGGGTCAGTAAGCCTGGTGACAAGGCAAGAGGCTAGAACTGACAGCTGGTTGTGGCACCCAGACCCCTTCATATTCTCTGGGACCCGGGTAAAAGAGGATAAGGGCATACTTTGTCCAGGATTAGCTCACATTTGCCTGGAGTAAAGAGACCCAGACTCATTCACAGATACTATATCAATTCTTATAGAAGCTAGTTGATGCCATCATTCTAAATGTACTAATGAGACTGGAGTGATTACATACAGCATTAAACTCCAAAATCTACACTCAGAACAAATAAACCTTTAGACTTTTGATGTAGGGTGTAGAAAAAGTTCCTTTTGCAAGGAGTACTAATGATTTCTATTTTTATGTCAGGAAGGCAAAATTAATATTTTGAAAAAGACTTATTTTCCGAAGGGTTTAGATTTTAACAGGAAGACAAGGGAGATTCTCTGTCATCCCAAAGTATCTGTGGAGGCCTAGCACTCTCTGTGATTTTGATCTTTAAAAGGTCCATTAAGGCAGAGTAGTGACGATAATACCCTTTCCTCCTCCCTCTGGAAAGTAAACCTCGAAGCCTGAGGTGTTGGGGTGTGGGATAGTGTGTTGCTGAGCTTAGGTTAGAAAATGAGGCTACAGCTCTGTGGGGGATTTTCCACTGCAGCTGACTGGCTGCACCCTGGCAATGTGGTGATGTTATTCAGGCTCTCCATGCACTTTTATCTCGGTCTCCATTGACTCACACACACACACGAAAGTATAGAAAACCACAAGACGCACTCGTGTTTGAACCAGGTCATAGATCCTCAGGGACACCGAAGACTTGAGGAGTGGTGGTGCCTAAAGGGGCGATGGAGGGGA
>NW_011888820.1:10211698-10222579 GCF_000151845.1 Pteropus vampyrus | reverse complement strand
TGGGAACGAGAACACCTGCCTTCTCAATCCCACCACTGAACATTGCTCAACCGTGGGGAAAGAGGCACAAGGAGATGGAGGAAATCCTGGTTTTGACTGAGTATTTACCAAAGAGACTGAGAGTGAATCTACAAGCAACACAGATTATCTAGAACTAGATAAAATTTTCTGCTATTAGGCAGAATGAGAAACTACTCTATTTTGAGTTCAGGATTTGACAATAAATCAAGTTGCATTTGTTTAGCACACCTCGGTTGCGACAATATGTTCTATGACCGACTGTGTGATTTTTAATTTCACTCACAAGATTTAAAACTAATATTCAGAAATTCTGGAAGTACCAAATGGTACTCAGAATAATTTTTGAGTTGTAAATAAGGTAGCAGTTTTGCTGGGGGAATGCAAAACAGACTGAACAAAAAATTCTTATGTTTTTAAAACCATAGTTTGCTATATGTTTTAATTCACATGCTTTAAAAGTTACTGTCTGATAGTGTTGTAATAGTCTTGTCTTCACTATTTATTTTCAAGTAAATGAAAGGAGTAAGGATATGTTTTCTAGGCAAATCAAAGAGACTGCAGAATCACCCATACAAAAAAAAATATTTTCTTACGGATAAGCTGCAAAAGTTATTAGCTAAGAACTACATCTTTTAAATCTGATGTTAGGATTTGGGACATAAAATATAAACACAGGAATTACTTTGTCACAGAGAAAAATGCAAATTCTCTACATATGCAATTAATTCAGGTAAAATGCAACCGAAATATTTCTGATCTTTCCCAGTCATGTGAAAATAAACCTAAAATGATTTTTCCTCTAATAAAACAAAAATTGACTTTGAACTTCATTAGTAACTTTTATAAACAAAACTAAAGAAAAAGACATTTTCATTTCAATAATTCCCATTAGTTATTGTTATTTTATTTGTCAAATCCCAGTACAAAAATCAAGGAAGGAAGACTTTAATAAATTGAATAGATCAACTTTGACAGCAATGTTCATATTGTCTGAGAGAGAGCATGGATCAAAATCAACTGAGAAGAGAATACACCCGTAGGCATAGGTGCTGAGGCATCCTCTACTTACTGAGAGTCAGTGTCGCTGACGAGTATACAATATGTCTTCCTGATTGGCTGAGGCAGAAAGTAAAAACAATATCTCATTTATGAATTTCTCAGACATTACCTAATACTAATATCATTCTAAATACTTACACATTCTCAACAACTGACTCTCGTTAAATCGATAGCATTAATTTATACAAAATAAAATGCACCAAGAATATCTAATAACCACATATTTCTTTTATAACATCACTAAAATTATACATCTGGAGATTAATAAGTGTTGGGGCATACTTTTTAGCCCATGTAAGGAATGACTCAATCAGATAATCTCTACTGTATTGAACTGAGAATCACAGATTTCTATAGAAAGCCTCAGTTGCCACAGTAAAAATAAAGGGTCTATGTTTTTCAACATAGTATAAGGAGCAGGGATTCCTTAAAAGAAAGCTGAGCTAAAGATGTTCTTCTGTGTTATAAGAACCCTGACCTTGCCCACCACCTCTTTGAGGTGCAGCTCCCTGCCTTCCAGGTTTCCTGCTGAGAGTACGTCTGGTACAGCGCCTCATCCAGGATGCATGACTACTGTGACCACTTAAAAAGGTGGCAACCAACACATTCCTGGAAGGATACCCAGCCCTCACTAATAGAAAACTAGAATAGAGTCTGAATGGTTGGATATAAAGGAGAATGATTCTTATTCAGGCGGAATCATGTTTTCTTCTTCATTCTTGTCTATGGAAACTGCGGGCTCTTATTAAGATTTTGATTGACAGAGAGACACCAATATTTGGTGTAAATCATAATTTTTCATTATCTTATTATTTATTCTTAGTCATATACCATCATGGAACTCATCAATAAATGAAGTGGTTTCATTGACTTTTACTACATCTATCTCTTCCCTCTGGGGGGAGGGCTGGCAACAGAGAAAAGGACTTGCACTGTCCTTGGCCAAAAGTTTTCCATTGAAGCCCATGAACCCTTTGTCCTTCCTGATGGGTGCAGAGCAGCCTTCTTGGAATCCCTCCTCATTATTTTCCTAGGGATTCCTTTTGCTTCTCTTCTGCATTGGATTTCCTGTTTCCTGCTCCCATGTCTTTCTCTGTCTTGATTCGCTCCCTCAATTTAGTGGATCATATCTTCCAGTAGTTTTCTGGAATCGAACGTCTCTCCTGTTTGATAATATCTGTATTCTACCCTATCATCTCATTATAGTTTGGCTCTGTATTAATGCTACATAGGAAATACTCTTTCTGATGTTAAAAAGAACTCTCCATTTTTCTAGCTTGTAGAGTTTGTATGATTTTCAGTGCTTTGTATGTGACTTGTTTTTCCATCTGGAAACTCTGGGAATCTTTCCTGTGCCTGGTTCTGAAATTTCACAATGATATGCCTTATGTAGGTCTATTTTCATCCACTGTTTAGGCGTCCTCTGAGCCCTTTAAATCTGGAAATTTGTGACCTTCATTCCTGGGGAAATGTCTTCAATGATTTTCTTGACGATTTCCTATCTTCTATTTTCTCTGTTTTTGCTCATTTTGAACTTCTATTATTGTGTATTAGATTTTTGGAGTGTTTTCTAAATGTCTTATCTCCTTTCACTTATTTTCTGTCTTTTTGTTATATTTTCGGAGCTATTTCTCCAACTTTATTTTCAACTCTTCCACTGAGTTTTGCACTTTTGCCAACATCTTTTTAAATCTCCAAAAAAAAAATATTGTTTGTTTTCTGAATTCTTTTTTTCTAGCATCTTGTTCTCAGTTCACTGATACACTATCTTCTCTTAACTCTTTGGAATACTCATAATAGGTTTTGGAAGATTTCTTCTTCCTCACTGGTTTCTTTTTCTGCCAAGTTGTTTTTACCTTGTGTGTTCTGGTTTTTATCTTTTATCTTGGAGGTCGTCCCTGGTTCGAAGCTCTGAACACGTGTGTCAGGCTTATTGACTTTGAGCTTCATTATCATGTGATCTAGTGGGCCATTTGACAGAAAATTGAGATGTCAGTGATTTTAAGTATTTTCTCTTAGGCTGCTCAGACTCCCCAAAGAAGAATCTTCCTGTGTCCTATCTGAGCAATGGAAGCCTAGTCAGGCATCTAAGTGCTCGGCATCCAATATTTGTAAATTCACCTAGGCCTGTTGTTTTCAGGATGGTTAGCATATCATTTATCTGGGGACTGGCAGTCTCATCTCTGCCCTCTCCATAACCTCTCTATTTTGTTGTGGAATCCATTTGAAATTTTCTGCCTTAAAGTATTAAATATGAGGAGTGTATTACCATTTCATTGACCGGATCTAGTCTTAACTCATTTATTGTTCAGATACGATTGAAGAATCTACAATATGACTTCTATGTACAGATGGAAAAACTTTGTCTCAATTATGTATAGGATTTTCTAAGCAGTAAGCTCCCCTATATACCTAGGAACCCCGATAATCAACTTATTTCTCAATATGTAACCTTTTTTCAAGTTCCAATGCCAAGAATGTAGAGCCAGCAAACTGAAATTAAGCCAGTGCTTGTAAAGAGTAAGCGCATAAGGCTCATAGTAAATGCTTAAGGTAACTAGTACCTAAATTTTTACTTTCTTTTTGTGCTATTAATTAACAATAGCCTCCCTTTTTTTAAAAGTAATTAGCTAAGAGAAACAAGATGAAATGTAAGTACTGGTGACAGTCATAAGAAACTCTTGTACAGTGTTTGTCCTTGAGTCATTTATTTTTTCACACTAGTACTCATTTCTCTTATGATTGCCCCTAGTTTCCATATCTTCATTTAGTATGAGTTTTCTCTTCTATTTGGCATTTTCTATTTGTGTTTTTTATTTTCCTTTTTTTCTACTACTTCTCCAGCCCCTCTTCTACAAGTTTCTCTCCCTGGCTTACAGAGTTAACTCATGATCAGTAACATCGTCTAGTCAACCTTCACAATTACCAATAAATCAACCAATAAATAATTTTATGAGTAAATTAAGAGTGTGTGTGTGTGTGTGTGTGTGTGTGTGTGTTAACAGAAAAATGGATGAACCCAAGAAATAAAGCATGAGAGGTACAAGAAACCACCTTCATAAATATTCTATGGTTATACGTTTTTCCATGGAAACCAGTTATGTTAAATGTACATAAAAAGTTAAATAAAAATGTGGAAGATGTATCCCTGATTAAATTTTCTCCAGCTGGCACTTTGCCCCGAAATTGGCACTGTTAGGGATGATTAGCATTCTAAAACATCCAAGTTCACAGTGTCAATGGCTTGTTTGTGAGTTTGTCTAGATAAATAGAAACTTGTTTTGATCCTGTTAATATCATTAACAAAAAATAACATGCTGGCAAGATATGGGTTTGAGCTTCTGTCCTCTCTCTGCCAAATTTCTATTTTAAATGTAATCAGAAAAGACGTATTTTTAATACTGAAAGTGGCTTGGTAATAACCAACATTTATTAAGCATTCACAACAAACCATGCAGTATGCAAAGAACATGCATTATCATATTTCATCCCTTCAAATCTTTGTGGTATTTGTAATTACTCTGCAGATTTCACAGGTGGAAAAACTGGTCGTAGATTAATAACACACCCATGACCACATAGCTGGAAAAATGTAGAATCTAGTTTTCAGGGCTCCAGTGTCCATGCTGTTAACTATGATGCTTTACTGTCTACAGTACTGGATAGAATATACTTAAAACAATTAATTTATTAGATTCATGAAACTGAATCTAAGCTGCAGTTTTGTCATCTGTAACATGGGGATCCTCATAATTACATTACAGGTTTGTGATGAAGATAAAGTGAAATAGAATATATAAAAGCACTTAGCAAATGGCTGGCACCCCGTAAATATAGGCTGGCACATAGATGGAAGAGTTGAGACTCCAAGACTGAGGAAAGGAATGTTATCAGCTCCCACTCTTTAAGTTACCTGGCCTGCTCTAAATTCGTAGGGGTGAGAAGAGGCATCTTCTCTAAAAAAAAAAAAAAAAAAAAAAAAAAAAGCTATATCTGGGGTAATCGAGATCTATTTATATACAAGGACAAAATTACTCTGAACTTCCAGAAAGTTTATGGCCGATGCTATTTAAATTAGCAATTGATTCTACACGATTTTCTGCTATTTTTAATGGTCTTCATGGGAGGGCGTTTTCTTCCTAAGATGTTTGTTAATGTTTGAAGGAATATTCCTCAGGTTCTTGTGTGGCCTCTGTCTGGGAGTTGTCAGTTACCATATCTTTTGAATAAAAAAAAAAGAAAGAAAGAAAAAGAAAACTAGGACACAAAGCCTGACGAACAAATGGGTTTTTAGAACTTGTGAATTTACGTATGAAGCTTACTAACATTATATAAATTTGATTTCATTGGTTGTACTTTAATTGATTGCCTCTATCGAAAAGAAAAATATCCGTGGAAAGCATAGTGAATGGCTGTGGCACTCTCAGTGCCCGGCGCGGCCCTGGGCACCCCATGCCTTTTGCCTTTACCTAGAAATCACAACATTTTCATACCAAGGGGAGATTTTTCGACTCGACAGCTACAAAACAGACTTCTAGGATGGTAGAAAATGGACCATTTCACTGAATGCTTGAGATCTCATCTCAAAGAGCAATCTAACAGCAATTAGATAGCCACTGTTTTTCCTATCCCAACATCTTCAGGTAAAGATAGTACAGAGAGTGTAGAGTAAAAGATACTCAGGACTGGAGAGCCTGCCCTATAAAAACAATACATAATAGTAAGAGCATAAAAGGAAGACCGTGGCCAAGAAAAAAAGGCCACAAAACTTGATGGTTTCCTAAAGTCTAAAATTAAATAAATAAATGAGCCACAGAAATACTGTTGCAGGGGGTGAGGGGCAGGTGGGGGCTGCCCAAGGCCTCATTCTGGCTCTATCGATTCGGTACTGTCCTCGGGAGAGGGCTGCTGCTTCTTAGGAAGAGAAGGGCTTTGTCACTTAGGTGTTCTTTTTTTTCCTTTTTCTTTTCTTCTATTAATTTCAAGTATACAGTACATTGGTTAGACATTTATATAGTTTATAAAACAATCCCCCTGATTGCTCTTCTTCTCCTCTGGCTCCCCACCTAGCCATTACATTACTGCTGACTGCATTCCCTATGCTGTGCTCCCCATCCCTGGGACCATCTATCAACTACTAATTTGTACTGAGCTGTTTTCTTTTGAGGAGACTATGAGTCCTAGGTGTATTCAGGTAAAAAAGAAAAAAAAAATTCAAGTCTAGTCACTCTTCACTTTGATTCTCAATTACCTCTCAATTCCTGATTTGCTCTACAATACTGAGAAGGTGGCATTCAAAACATTAGGCGTGACATCCACCAAGACATTATAATAGTCATGAATATTTACACAATTAATCACATTGCTTTAATACAAACCAAAAGCTGTTAGATATTCAAGGGAAAAATCGACAAATCCAGAATCATACAGAGAGAATTTAATACAACTAACTTAGAAACTGTTTAAGACAATAGGGTGTAGAGGATTTGACACTTATGATAACAAGACTGAATATATATTTATAGTCCAAGAAATAGAGATTACACACTATTTTCAAATACCTATAAGAACTTTATAAAAATTGATATAGGTTAGACCAAAATAATCCTCAAAATCAAAAAGCAGGAATCATACAAACCGCATTTTTATACTATGATGTAGTAACTATATAAAATTATAAAAGATAAAAAGCCTATGATTATTGAAATTAAAAAATTATTTTCTCCATGACTCAAGTTAAAGTAAGAAAGTAAAACTGAAATAAAGAATATTGTCCTCAAAATAAACTGTGATGTGCTAGTAATTAAAGCAGAAAAATAGATCCAAAGGGCAAAGTCCAGAAGCAAATGCAGGTATGTATCAGTATTTAGTATTCGTTAAAGATGGGTTTTGAGCCAATAGGGGAAGAATGTCTAATTCCAAATGGCTGGCTATTCATTTGGATAAGGAAATAAAGCTGTAGTACCTTTTTACACTCTATGTAAAAATAAAATTTATCTGGATTACAAAACAAATTTCAAACTATAATAACATTAAAAGGAAATTTAGGAGACACGTAATATTGTAATATTATAAAGGGGTTGGCCTTCTTAGTAAAGCCACAAATTTCTAAAGTCATAAAGAAAAGGATTTGATTATATTAAAAAAAAATCCAACATGAAAAACAACAATCTGAGAGAAACTGTTATTTGCAATATACAACAGATAATAGGATCTTATTCGAGATATATAAAGAGTGCCCACATATAAATAATTACCTATTGTGAGAGACTCAATATATAGACTGAAAGGCCAAACCATATGTAAAAATAGAACTCCAACATACAATCTGCAGCAAACAGCCCAAGAAGTCAAACAATTGCCCCTGTAGCATTCCACGCAAAACAGCCAAGACTTGATTATCAACTAACGGCTTCCCACCTTTCCCCCTGCTCGCATCTTTGGACCAGTAGGAGAAAGCCAAATGTGTACCCCTAACCAATTATATTGGATGCTTCTGGTGAGCCTACCTACAGTTACCTCCGCCCCCAACCTCCAATCAGGGCACACCTGAAGCTGTCTCTTTTCCACAGTGAAGCTTTCCCTCTCTTTTGCCTGACTTTGAGTCTCTGTCAAACTCAAGTGCTGGTAGCTGATTCTCTTGTTACAGCAAGCTCTGAATAAATAGACTTTGTTTTTTTCTCATTTGAGTGGTCTTCGTTTATTTCCACAATGGGAACTCTAGTCACTAATTTTTTTAATGCACGAATTTATAGAAAAAGTTTTATAAAGGCATATAAAGGCATATCTCTGTTTGCCCATTGATTGGATATGGGAGGAAGGGCTTCCACTATTTTTCCTAAATCTATCTGTGTGATTTGAAAAAAATCCCAGGCCCTTCTGTTGTGTCTCACTCTTCCAATTCCCCCTCAGATATAAACACTATGGTTTTAGTGCCACTCCAGTAGATCCTATCAGGGTACAATAAAAGTAAGGTAACCCAAAACAATGGTTTAGACCAAAAGGCGACATCTCGGAGTTTCTCTCTCTGGGATCCAGTAGTAAATAAGTCCACCGGTTAACACTTAAGCACCTCAGTACATTCACTTCTCATGTCATTTTACACTCTCTAAAGCAGTCAATGAGCTGAGATAGTATCTGTCTTAAAAACGAGTAACTCAGAAAGGGCTAATTTAAAAAGAGCCCGAGTGAGCTGTATTTAACCCGAGTGAGCTTTTGGTTTTGTTCGATTCAGTTTTATTTAGTATGTTTTCAAAATATGCCAGATTATAATGCTCATTGAAAGGGAGCAGCCATAATCGAGTGAACTAAAAACAGCTGGAGACTGACGTCCTGAATGACTTTCCCTCAAAATATAGTGAAAGAGGACAGGAAGCAGAGTCAGGGCCTCAGGAGAGAGGGACTCAGGCCTGGGAAGCCTGTCACCTCTCGAAACCATTTCGTTTGGGGAATGCAACACATAAATAGTATACTGAGGCTGACGTTTCCTTGACGGTGTTTTTAAGTAATCGGTATCTGCTTAGACTCAGAGGTCTAGAGAGGCCCAGGCTGCTTGTTTACTGACAAAGAAGAAATGTAAAACCGGGATGCAATGTGGTATCAACGTTTTAACTGTTCAGTCCTGACCGTGTACCTATGTGACTGTCTAAATAACCCAGTTTGGATGTAACCTTTGTGAATAAAGCTTGGGCCCAAAGACAGGGAGAGAGCCGAAGGCTGTCGAAGATGAGAGTTCCGATTACCATGGGGCAGTACATGTAATTATATTTAGAAAGTATTCGTTTTCCACATTTTGTTCTACTATAATAGATTTTCTTATTTTTAAGTATTAAATACCTTAAATAACTGGTGTACTGGTAAACTCAACATTTACATTTTTATATAATTTCTGTCAATTTCTAGGCTGCCCTTATCCAAACACCTCAATGTCACCTTTCTAAGCAACCAAAGGCAACTGAAATGTTGTATCTGACTAGCCCTTGGATCTTATACTTTAAAAAAATTCTGTTACAATATCGGAGCTTCCATCCAAGTGGCTCAACCTCTATTCTAGCCTAATATCTTCTAGCAAATTTTATTCAGTTCAGATAATTTATTCTGAGAAGTAAAAATGTTAGGTAACATATTCAAATTTAAACAAAAAATTATCATAAATGTCAGTGATAATGTTACTAGGAAGTGACTATAAATTCTTGGAAGGCAAACTCAGAGTAATTTGTCTCCCATAGACCCTCGATGAGTTTTGGTTAGTAATTTATGAAGATATTTTCCTGCAGCAGGACATTGTAGTTCAGTGAATAATAACCAAGCAGCAAAAATATCAAAAAACAGGTTTCAAAATAGTGCAGAAAAGAATCATAGGGCCTTTCCAACTAAAGGCGACTTGGAGAAGTCATGGAATCATTCCATGAAGCCCAAAGAGTTTTATTCTATTTTCAATGTATTTACAAATACTTGATGAATTAATTACAATATTTATAAGTCTTGACTCTTGATTTCCATGTATGACTAAAGATTATATCTAAAAGGAGATATTTCTTTGGGGTTACTTCTAGCTGAAAGTGTATTGATGGAGTTTGAGATACTTTTTTACCTGATATATTTCTGGTTTCCATTAGTCCACATTTGTTAGTGGTTAAAGAACAACTTCTCTGAGACAGACATTGACAGTTCTAAAATATGCTCACCTTACTTTCCTCTAGCCCAGACAAGACCCAAATTTACTGCTAGAACTTCTGTGTCAGGGGCCTTTTCAGACCCCATGTTTCCCAGAGAGGACAAGACCTTTTCCCTGAGAACAGATCTGAGGACTGTGGCTCATATTAAATATCACTCATGTTTATATCACTCATGTTTATATAGCATCCTTCCGATAAAGGAGAAATAGTAACTCCCGAGCATCAAAGTAACTTTAATTCCTTTATGAAACAATATGGTCTTTTAGACTCTAAAACTCTGTTGCCTCTCAAAGACATAGAAAATTGGTATCATGGAAAGAGGAATGTTATGGGCTGAATTATACACCTCCAAAATTCATATGGTAAAGGCCTAACCCCAAATACTTCAGAATGTGACTGTATTTGAAAATAAGGTCCTTAAAGATGTAAGTTAAAATGAGGTCATTAGAGTGAGCCCTAATTCAATATGACTGGTATCCTTACAAGAAGAGATTAGGACACAGATATGTTACAGAGGAAAGACCATGTGAATACACAGGTAGGAAAAGACAGCCATCTTCAAGTTAAAGAGAGAGGTCACAGAAGAAAGCCACCCTGCCAACATCTCGATCTTGAACTTCTAGCCTCTACAATTAGGAGAACATGAATTTCTGTCGTTTAAGCCACCCAGTCTGTGGTACTTTGTTATGACAGCTCTAGTTGGCTAATACGGAGAAAAAGACCTAGATGCATGACCTAGCTCTGCACTTTACTTGGACGAGTAACTTAAATCCTCAAAGTATCAGGACGTATTATTATGAATAAAGTATTATTCACCAAAATGAATGTAATGTTTTCATCAAAACCTCCTAATAGTTTTATGGTTTTGATTCTATCTCTACATGACTGGCCCCAAATGTCTACCTCCTGCCTTTTCCCTAAATATACCTTCAAAGCCATCTGTCCCCTCACATCTCTACCAGGAGGTCTAATAGGCACGCATATTTAGAATGCCAAATTTTTATAATAAAGAAGAAAATTTTTAAATATGCATATATTTTCTTATCATTACAAAAACAAACACAAGAGCAGTAAACCCAGAAGTTAGTATCCAACAAGGGCAGTGGTGGGAGAAGAGAGAGAG